>NW_028321890.1:38167856-38470492 GCF_036245765.1 Copidosoma floridanum
ATTTCTCTGTAAAAGTTTGTACGATTTTTTAATAGTTTACTTGATGCTTCATCTTTGGTAAAGCATATTGTTATTATAGTTTCGATTTAAAAAAAAAAAAAAAAAAAAAAAAAAGGAAAGGTAGGGTAAGAAAGAAACAACGATGGAGGAAAAAATTTGTCACACTGTACGTTTGAGTATACAGTGTGTGCGTACAAATAAACGTACATGTATACATACACATCGTTACTAACATTACGTATATATATATATATATATATATATATATATATATTTTTACGGGCTACGTTTTTTTATGTATGTGTACGTACATAATAATACGTAAAAAACACACATTTAAAATACGAGTCGCGCGTAAAGTAAGAGCGAAACAAGTCGACAGTAGATCGCCAACCTTCCGCATCTGCAGTTGCAATCGCTCGAATTTGCTAGTGTTCATTTAAATTTAGTCTATAAGAAATATTTTACATAATTATAGATAAGCAATATAGAATAAATCGACGAATCGATGAATTTCCTTCGATTTCGCTCCCTTTACGACTCGTCGGGGTGGCTTTAGGTGTATCCTAATAGAGGATGAACTCGTTGCTACTGTTGCTTGCATTACTTTTCGCTCTTTGGTTTCCACTCGTCGAAAACTCATCCCTAGACCATGTATTATCAACTGCTCTGTGCATGGCACGCTGTTCAGACGTAAGTTATATTCTGATTGTGCGTACCCATTTTTTTTTTTTTTTTTTTTTTTTCATAGTGACTTTTGTTTGAAACAATCGCTATCATTGCTTTAACATTTAAAAAGGCCATCTGTTTCGGTTTATACGTTTAAATATGTTATTCGCACAAGTATCTGCTACCACAATGGCCTTTTTTTTTCTTTAATCAGATTACAGGCGAATCATTTGTTTTCCTTTGAGATCACCGACTTTTTTTTTATTGCCGCTAATAATTGTACAAGTGTTTCATGACGCTTGTTCAAATACATACCGTGTTGATTTATACATGTATGATACATACATGGAAATATTATCGCAATAATATGCCGCAAAGACAATCATACTATAAACAGGCAACACAGTATAACGTACGTGTGATTTACACTCACGATACCATTTTACTGTAACATTACAATAAACAATTGTGCTTTTCATGAATTTTGGTAAAAATAAATTTTTTTCCTTTTTCTACGATTTTAATGAATATTAATGAAACGGATACAACGTTCAAAAGTTGACCGTGAGGTACGGCCGAAGAAGGTATGTATTTGGAAGTCAAAGTGACCGTACTTTTTAGAGTTTCAGAAATTTCAAGTGCTTAGATCGGGTGAACCAATGATTTTAAAACAAAGTTTGTGTCTGGTTTGAGGAAAAAAGCAATGGTTACTTTATTGCTTGTTGTCTTGAAAACTCTTTACATGCATAAAATATGATTAAATGTAATTTACAGTAATTTCGGCGTGGTACAAAATATTTTCTCGATATTTTTATTGGCTTACGTTAAATTTTCATAATGCACCGGTATTTTTTATAGGAGCAGTGTCGGCAAATATGCAAACAAACTACTGACAAACCAACACGCAAGTACCAAAGTTTAAAAATTAACTAAGCTGTTGCAACTTGTAAGCAAAAAATGACGTTCTGTTTATGGGGTTTTTTTTTTTTTTTTTAGAAATTCCTTTGGTGGAAAATGTCACCGCAGCTAATGTCACCCTCCAGTGCAAAGATGTTGATCGTTTAGTGCTGAAGCACAACGTTGGGATTTACGTGATCGAAAAGAGGAAAAATCGTCGGATCGTTTGGAGTAATCCCGTTGTAGTGCGTTATACTTTGTCTCGTATAAAAAAAAAAAAAAAATATTCATTGTTTACACCTCAATTTGCAGAGTAGAGACGGGTTCGTTGAATTTTCAAAGTTACAGTCGGGAACTCGGTATCAGTTTCGGGTACGTGAAATCACAGCGGAAGGAGTGGCAGTGGCTGAAACAACAAAATGGTTCGAAACCCATACAGGTATGAAACGAGCGCGTGCATTGATTCTCGTTGTCAACCATATCTAAACTAGTTGTAAAATTGGGCACAACGTCCACCTTGTAGATGGTTACATCCCAGCAGCAGTGAATAATGTATCCATCGGTAATTTCAAAGTGAACAAGAACAAACCTGGTCGCATGCAAGCTCATCTGAGCATTGAGCCCGCCGATGGTATAAATAACTCGTACTTGCACATCATTTATAAAAAATATTGTTATGTAAACATTGCATCCTTCCTGTCCGTATCTTAAAAATTGCATTTAAACATGAAATGAATGTTTTGTATTATTTTTGTTTGATGTTTCAACTATTCGATTATAGACCGAAACTGCTTGTACGACGTTGTGTTTTGGTCAGGTAGACACAACTTGCATCAATATCGAGTTGACGCGGTAAATAATTACATTGTAAAATAGTCGTCAACTTATATATTTTTAATACATATCGACAGCTCTGAGGAAAGAAAGCGATCCATCAAATTTTTTGGGAAAAAATACGTTAATAGCTGTTTAAAAATGTATACACTGGGTTCATTGTTTGGAAAAAACTACTTTTCCGTGATGACTCTATCTTCTTAAAAAATTAAAGATACTTGAAACGTTTTTCATAGCTGTCGACTTACGTGTACTCTCTAAATTTGAAATGTCGAGAAAACACAACAATCATTCAATTCGATGAATCAGTCGTAATAATTTATGTACACCGTACGATCAAACTTTATTACTTCAAATTTAGAGTTTATGTAAATGTGTTTATTTTGCATTCGCAACGATGGTAACATGATTATATTATTGTCGTTATTACTGTAGATTCGGGAATTTGGCTTAAAATTGGAGTACGTCGATTACAACAGCGATGACGTGGTGTACGTCATTTCGAGAAACGATGTAGGCGATAAACAAAGTGAAAACTTCACCCTGACATTCAGGACTCCCTCGTGCTTGGACATTCAATACGATTTGACCGTTTGTGGTGAATGCAATTTTTTGATATGTCATTTAATATATTATCCATGGATGAAAATAATTCATCAACGTCCGAGTAATGCTTGTTTGACTATTTATGGACTGCAGCCCCACCTCGGGTGACGGGTTTGCGAGTAATTTACACCGAGTCAGCAGAGATGAACCCGGCATATTTCCGAGTCGCTTGGGACAAACCAACATTACTGCCCGATAACTACACGGTCATCGTTGAACCTATGGACAGCGATAATTTTGACTCTGTAGACGTCACTGTCGCCGGGGTGAGTCGAAATGAATTAAATCCTCGCATGCATTCAAATATGTACATATCTACAGCACTGTTTCCCCCTTTTTTTATCTTTGGGACGATAGAACCAAAGCACGGCAGACGTGCAGATCGGAGTTGCCTCGAGCCGTCGTTACAGAATAGGAGTGGTCGCCGAGTCCGCCGGAGGCTCGAGTTTCCAGTCGACACTGTTCACGAAAAGTGACCAACCAATCGGTACACACATTGTAACTTTATGGTAATACTCAAGCAACAAGTGCACTTTGAATAATGACAACGCATTTTAGGGGCAGTTGAGTTTCAAGTCGTTATACCGATTGTGATAGTTACAAGTCTTTCGATGTGCCTGACGATCGCGTACTTTTACTACCGGTCCAAGATAAATGTGGCGAAAACTCTTTGCAAGTACAGCGTGTTCGAGGTGAGCTACTGTTTTTCCACGTTTATGTGTACATGCATACCTTGCCTATCATATTTAATGAGTGGATGAAGAATAAAAAAGAACCGATTTCAGGGGATGGATCGAAAAGGTACTTTCGACGACGTGATTGCTCCTCGAAAATCCTTATCGTCGACGCGGTTTTACGTGAACGACGTGAAAGTCAAAGACAAGTTTGAGATACCACTGGATCGGTTGACGATCAAAACAGCCCTGGGCAGTGGAATCGGTGGCCTCGTTAAATTAGCTACCCTCCAAAACGGCCGTGGCCAATCGGTTAACGTTGCCGTCAAAATGCTGCGGGGTAAGCGAATTTTCGCAAGCGTATAAAGTATAGGTACACTCACTATTAATGAGAAAATTATTTGAAAATACGAAAAAAATGCCATTCACAGACGAGGCAAGTGAAAACGATCTGAAGAGCTTTCAACGGGAAATTTCACTAATGAAATCAATCGGCAATCACAAAAATATCGTTTCTTTGATCGGGTGCTGCACTCTGGACAAGAGGCCCCTGCTGATCGTCGAGTACTGCGACAGAGGAGACTTGCAAACGTATTTGAGAACGGTACAAGTGATTCGCTCGCTAAGCTCAAAATCGTACACCTCCGATTGCGTTCATTGATTTTCTTACGGTTCGCAGATTCTGTCGGATACGGCGATGGACATATTCAAGAGTAAGAAAATACAGAGCCAAGCGGACGCTTTGAGTTTTCGTGAGTTGCTTTTCATCGCGTGAGTATTGACGGCATTTGTTATTTAATCGTTGTATTTTATCCAAGCTCGGCAGGGCCATCACAACGTGGGGTGGGCCATCAACAACTACTTGTACGACATCCAGCAAGGTAAGTTTGATTCAAATTCATTTAAATTGCAGCCAACAATTGTTACTTTGAAGATTTTTCTTTTATCATCACCCGCGCAATCGCCGTTGTATCGTTTAGAAGCGATGAACGGGCACAACGAAGATCTGCTCAACATTGCTCGCCAAATAGCTAACGGCATGGTAAGTGCGACTCACTTTGGTATATTGGTTCAATCGTTTAACTACAAGATTATTTTGAACCAACAGGAATTCCTGTCGTCCAACCGAATCGTGCATCGCGACTTAGCCGCCCGAAACGTGCTTGTTTGTGCCGACAAGACGGTGAAAATCTCTGATTTCGGTCTCAGTCGCGACATTTACCAGGAGAACGTTTACAAAAAACAGAGCAACGATAAACTGCCCCTCAAGTGGATGGCCATTGAAAGCCTCGCGTACACCATTTACACCACTTACAGTGACGTGTAAGTCCCTCTTGTGCAATTTTTTTCATTCATCATTTTTGACAATCACTGATGACGGCTCGACAGTTCGATGGTTCTAACATGTAGATGTAATTTTTTACTTCGACAGATGGTCGTTTGGCATCCTGCTTTACGAAATAGTGACTCTAGGCGGCAACCCTTACCCAGAGTGGCACAGCAGCGAAATTTTGCACCTTTTGCAGTCGGGATATCGTATGAAGAGGCCCTCCAGTTGTGGATTTGAACTGTAAGCCAGTGGTTTTTGGAGCTTATGTTCATTCCCCGGATGTACTGGCAAACACTTACTAATCCCTGTCAATTTTTCAGTTATGAAATAATGCTCTCGTGCTGGCGTGAGAATCCTTTAAACAGACCCACTTTCAGCCAGTTGAAGCGACAACTGGCATATTTGAACGTACTCATCACTGGTGGTCAAGTGACAGCCGATTGACATAGTCCACAGAAAAGTAAATTAAAATTTTTACGACTTGACCTCAAATACTTATCATTTAATTTTTTTAATTTATAAAGTCGCTTAATTAAAATAATTACTTGCGTGGTAAAAAAATTAAATAAAATGCACGAATTTAAACTTGTTCTCAATAACAAAAAAAAAAAAAAAAAAAAAAAAAATTTCTCACACCACACCTTCCAAATGAATCGTGAATAAAGGCCATACGATTGAACGACACGGTAAGTAAAATATATAGGAAATTACATTTATTATTGAAAAAAAGTGTCACTGTGTAGCTCTTTCGAACTTTCATTTTTATAAAATACTAAAAATTGGAAAAAAGTGTAGATGCTCGCTTTTTACTCATTCTTTAAAAGTTATATAAATCACAGATAAAGTTATTTCGATGCATCCAAACATCCAAGTTTCTTAAATCTCCAAAAGTTCTTGGTTGAGAACTTCCAACGTCATAATATTTCTACCCGTATCAGATACTGTCTTTTCTATTTACAACACTGTCTTCCTTGTCCACAGGTGGTGGTCCAGTCGAAATTGAAGCACTTGGTCCCGCTGTTAAGTAACCTGCTGACACAGCCGTTCCAGCTGAAATAATCATTAACATAAATATTTCAGGATCGAAAAACTGAAAAAAAAAAATTACTGGAAAAACGCATCAACGTATTACCTGTGAGGAAACCACTCATTGGGGCGTTTGAAATAAACAAATCGTGTTTTTGATCTTTGTATTCGGCCCATATACTAGACTTTTCAAGTATAGCAGTTACTTTGTCACCAAGGGTAAAACTTCTTGTCATTGCCTTCAATGCTTTGACTATCTGAGCTTTGGTAGTAGCTGGATTTTCAACAATATCCAGCCTACCTTCGAGAATTTTCAACAAGTACGGGACCATTTCAGCTTCCAAAGCCTGTTCCATAATTTCTCAATGAAAATACTATCTATCTTGCGTGTATACGTTCAAATGAGGGTTGTTCTTACCTGCTTGATTAGCCTATCTTCGTTTGTAGAAAATAACCTGTTTAATGTTTCACACGCTATTGCTATCATATCTTTCCTCGATTGCATGGCATGTTTTAACGGACTGATACATTCCGTTTGGCAAATCGAAGATATACAAATCTTAAAAAAAGGTACCACGTGTTAATGATTAGGTGCGCTCATTTTAAATCGGCTGTAAAATGCCATAAATCGCATACTAACTTCACTGGTGGCAAGTTGATGAAGTATAAGAATAGCAGCTTTATAGACCAATGGTTGATTATTTTGCATGGCCATTTGTCGACACAATCTTGGAATGTGACCCAAAGAGGGTACTTGATCCGTCAAAGCTGGCTGTGCTTGCAGTAGGCACACAAGAGATTGCGTGCATAATTCTAACATGTCCAACTGAAGCGAAACAAAAATATGTGTGCACTAAAATGATTGTTACAATATTTTAATAAAAAATAAACACAAATTATTCTCTTACGTCAGTCTTTTCCTTGGACATCAAGGTTAAAATGGTATCCATTAATTCGCTCAAAAATTCCTTTGGTTTCCTCAAAGCCCATGCTGGACTAGATATAAATAATCTTAGATAAACTCCTCCCACCACTGGTTCATTAGTTATATTATCAACATTATTTTTCGTATCAGGAAGTCTCAATGCAGCATTAGGATTTCTACACTGGAGATTGTAATATCTGAAAATAATTAGAGGTTTGGTAATTTTTAATTTTTTTTTTCATAGTGGTAGCAAATTTTATACAAAATCACGTATTCCATGGTTGAAAAAAATTCAAACTCACTCATCTTTCAGTTCAGCAACGATTCTTGATACTCTGATTTTTGTATCATCATCCCATATCAATTCGGGATTTTCTTGTCTACTTTCAAACATTTGAACACATTGTTTTGGGGCATCGCGAATAGCTTCGCTAAACAATCGAGGCAAGAACTTTGACAAATCAAGTTTGACCTTAGGGCCGGCCAGTTTATCAGAAGACATTTTAGCTAACAACTCGGCAGCAGCTTCGCGAATTTGAGAATTCGTCGAATTACAAAACAAGTCCAAAATGTACACAACAGCTCCTGTAAACGAAATTCGAGCATGTTCAAACATCAAATGTGATTAAGTCAAACCTTGACAAGTTTTTTTTTTTTTTACCTTTATTTAGCGCTTCCTTAACAATTTTCGTCGTGCTCATGAGTGCGTAGAGAGTTTCCACGACTAATAGTTGAGAATCCTTCAGACTATTCAGGGATAACAACAAATTTAAAATAACTTCATTGGCTGCTATATCGTTCACACATTCTTGATTCTTTGTCACGTTGCTGATAACCAAGAGCGCAGCGTTTTGAATAACTTTGAAGTCACTGTAATTTAATAAGTTGAAAAGTAATTTAAAGTGCCCAATGCACTGTATTTCTACACCTGGATTATTTTTTATGATATTTTTCAGTGCTTCCAGCGACATGGTGATGTTTTTCAAGTTTTCTTGGTCTTTCTTGACTAAAGCAATGTTTTTACCAGGCATTATACTGAAATCCAAGATTTTCGTCAAGTAGTCTAGTAAATCAATCGTAAAGCCTTTGGGATTCTAAATGAAACGGTAAACATAACGTAAATTGAAGAAAGAAATTACTAGCTCGTCTCAATTCGTTACTTAATTAATTTTACCTCGATCGGGAAGTTCGATTGTTCATTGTAAATTTTGACAAATATTTCGCCAATGACGAGTTCTTCTTTATGCGCGCTGTAGGTGAAGTCCGAAAAGTCGTGTTCAAAGTTGTTATTGCCGCTCAGCTTCTCTCTGAGTTTGTTCTCAAGATATTCGGCCAGCTCGGCTCTGGTTCCGTTATCCCATATTAAATAGGGATTGTAGCAATTGGAATTTAGTGTCTTGAGTATCTCTTCTGGCTTATCGTTACCGAGCTGTCTGGTCAAATAAGGCGTCAGGAGGCTCTCTAAAGCTGCTACCGTAACTGGATTGTAGGGCGTCTCGTGCTCGGCCTTCATGTAGCCGCCCATCTTGGCGCAAGCTCTGATCGCCAGTTTGGCGAGATTGTTGGCGATTTCCTGCCGATTTTCGTCCTGATTCCTTTCAACTCCACCCTCCTCCAGAGTGTAGTCGTAATTGAACATGAAGAGCAACAAGTACCACAAAGCTCCAGATTGCAAGAGTTGCATTTGAAGTACGCTGTCTGTGGCAAGCGACGAGATGCATTCCGTCGCCACGGAACATAATTTTGTCAGGTGCTGGTTGCAAAAATAATCGACAATCGATAACACAATCATTTTGAAATAGTTAACTTAGAAAAAAAATATTTACCCTGAAGTGCAGGACTCTGCACAGGTCCTTGATTAGCTGAGGAAGCTCGACTATTCTATCACGGCAGCCCCTGAACGCACCAGCGACCGCGAAGCATCTGGTTATGTGCATGCAAACTTGTACGGCCACGTCGTTGGGCTTGCTGGATTTACTCAAAACAGAGACGCATCTCGAATAAGCTTCCAACAATATTTCCAGGCCACCCTCTCGCCTTAGCTCTTCGGCGTTCAGAGCAGAGCAATGAACCGTGTGATAAGCTAACTCGCTCGCGGCGGCAAGAAGCGGTGCATCCTTTGAAAATAGACGCTCGTCGTCCGTTTCCAGCTTTATCGTTTTAATCAGCTGCGGGTAGCCAGCATATTTGTACGGGCTAAGCTCTTCCTTGTACCTGTGAAACAGTATGCTTTGAGTTTTTAGGATCAGAACGATGTTATCTGGATTCGGCCCGTCAGTCGACCAGCAGTTTCTACTGCAGAGAAATTCGTATGCTTGATTGACACCCTCAAACTTATCCTGAAATCAAACGTATTAAATTATTTACATGACGTTGTAGTTTAACAAATTTTTTCTTTTAAGACTTACCCTTCCTTGCGGATTCTTATCAGGATGATACATCTGCGCCAATTTGTAATAGGATTTTCTAACTATAGCTTCGTCGTGGTGCTGACCGCTTCGCAATCCTAATACTTTGTACGCTTCGTCAACAGTCATGATTGGTGGTTTTTTCTCTACTTCTTTTTTCCACGCATCCAATACATCTTTTAGTAATTTTACCTTTACGGAAAAAAAAAAATATATACATATATATATATTAAAATAATATAATTTACCAAGATTTACTAAAGTCGAACGAAAACGATATTTACAGGTTCTGCGATGGGCCAGTCTGGGAATTTGACGGTATCGCAGAGATGCCGTAGATAAAATATTTGACAAAACAATTCTTTTTCCAGTTGTGGGTAGCGCACAGCAGGAATAGGTATGTACTGATACCGAGACATGGTATGACTCCTTAGTTTTGGCGAGAAGTCGGCTATGTGGGCGGCAATTTTTTCAATTAGCATCCTTCGCATCTCGGCGTTCCATATTGCTTCGGGCGTGTCAAAGTCGCCGAGGAATATTTGGGCAAATTTTTCAGCTCCATGATTTTCTAAATAACTGATCATTGCATCTGGCAAAAGTTGTCCGAGAATGCTCCTCTGCATAATATCCGAAGACGTGTTCTGAAAATAAAACAAATGTAGAAATAGAAATTTTAGTAATTTTGGCAAAAGCAAAAAAATGTCCAACAGTTACCTCCTCGCCTCTGAAGGCTTGTTTAGCGTGAGTCAGCTGAAGGAACCTCGCTACTGGCAGTACATTAGAGCCCGTATACATTAAAATGAAGTAAAAGACGCCGGTCAAATAGATTTTCGATATCTCGGGATTGTCGCGCATGGTTTCAGAGAGCAGAATGGCCACCCGCTCGACAAGGACTGGGTCGAAAGTAAGCAGCAGCTGGACGGTGTGTGGCAGGCATTGCAAGTCCGAGAGCAATCGTTTGACCCGAGGCAACGGCCGAACTATCGCGTTGTCGGCGTCTCGACTTGGAAAGTACTCGCACATTTTTATGAGTATGTTGAGGATGAGGGTGGCGAGCTCGCTCTCGTTCATGACGGCGCTGCCCTTGGCGACGAGGCTCCACTTGAGCTGAGGTACCTGGGACAGCAGCCGCCAGCTGTCCAGGCCCTGGGACCAAACTTTCGTCTTGTGTGTTATCTGGCCGGCAGTGTAGAGCTCACCGAGCTCCTTGACGCTGATGGGGCCCTTGCGCTTGTCGGCCTCGCTGTAGTACCACTCCTTCTCGAGGACAAGGCCCTGACTGGGCCCGGCCTCTATGACGTTAGTCTGGGTCGGCACGACCGCTCGCGACGTGTGCAGATGCGCCAGGGTCAACAGGTCCACGATTATGCGCACCCCATTTTGGTCCATTATGTCTTTGACGTTTCTGCGGTGCAGTATTAGCTTTTCTATAAACATGACCAATCGGTCGCGCTCCGTCCTATCGATGCAACGCTCCAGCATACCTATTATGTACTTTGTGTCAGAGAACGGACCAATGTCCTCGTAATATCTTCCGTAAACAATGCTCATGGCTTGTAAACAAAGGCACTTCATATCTATTTTAGTTGTCAATAAAAAACGATGATATAAATCATTAAAAAATTCGTACCTGAAATAAATATTTGTAAAAAACAGAAGGCAAAGTAAATACAAAATTTATCAAAGAATGAATGGAACTGATGTTTGTGAGTGAAGGGTGGTAAATGTGTGACCGCCCGATGACTGAAGGCCAAGCCAAACGAATGTATTACAAAGGACCGAGATCCCAAGTAATACACAAGTAAGAGCAGTCGTCGGAGCTAGAGTGTCGAATGAAAAAATGATAAATTGCTGTTAATACTCCTTTGACTTACGATTTTCTTATAGGATTATCAGGTGAGTCCTTCTCTAGGAGCAATCTTAGATAATAATCGCCTATTTTGACTTCGTCCGCCAAGCACTGGTATTGTACCTCAAACTCGCGGTGGTTCCACGCTATCAGAGTTCCACCAGACAAATCTTTGTCGGACGAGAACGCTCGTATTTCGTTTTCGAGGGCCGTGCGCAGTTCTTCGCGTGTCTTGTGATTCCATATCAAATTAGGCAGCTCGTGGTCTTGACTGAATTTGTAATAAAACAACTTCCAATTCGCTTCCGACTTTACTCTTTCCCTGCGTTTTCTCAGAACTATCGGCCTCTCCTTGATTTTTTCCCTCCTCTCGATACCGACTTTCGCTCCCCAGTGCTCCAAGGCGTTTTCCAAGTGCTTTTCCACCACTCTCATTTGTTTTTCTATTGCTATCCACTGAGAACTTTTTCTGTTCCTCGCAGCGTGGTCTATTGCTATTTTCAAATTGTCCCGGTAGTCAAGCCTCTCCTCTTCTACGTACGATTCTGGTACTTTTTCTTCCGAATCCAAATAATTTAACAATCCAATCGGCTGCCAACGAAATCCAAAGAATAATGTAGAAATTAAGTACCACGTAAAAATTAATGTTGGGGATAATAAGAAAAAAAAAAAAAAAAAAAAAAAACTAGAATAGAGAAGGAGCGTGACAAACCATAATCCTTTTTAAAAGGGCCATAGCCGTTGGGTGAGCCGTAACCCAGAGCCCGACGAGATGCCGACACAGCTGCCGGTGGGTGAGAAACCTGCCATCGGTGCCAGCGGTAAACAAGCTATTTAGAAGATGCCTGGGCAGCGCACCTTCGGCAAGAGCCAGCTCCTGCATTTTGGCTGAAACCTCTTGGGCACCCTCTTCGATGATGGCCCGCATGATCAGGCCGGCACCCTTGACAATAGCTAGCGATGGATGCTGGAATAATTTAAAGAGCAACCTGCCCCTCGCGGCCACCATTTCCAGCAAGTTGTCAAAATGCTTGCCATCCGTCGTTTCGCTGTATGGAACACATAGGGCAAAGGTCAAGAGATCCAGCATAGCCGAGACAACGAGAGCTCCGGTCCCGTGATTCTAGCCAATAGAACAACAAAGAGAAATAAACACTGTGGCCTTAATGAATTATATTGCCAGTATATGTCTCACTTACCACGTGATTGATCCACATTTCGAGCAAACTTTCCAAGAATTTGGTGCTACTCAGTAGGCTGCTTTTGTTCAATTGCTCCTGTCTCAAGTCACAGTCGTCGTGCATTGGTTGCATGAGAGCACATATGCAGTCGATCGCGACTTGAGTCACACCGCAATTCTGTCGTTTCAATGCCTTAACTACTTTGATTCCGATGGCTTCGCGAAAACCAGCTAAATTTGTAAAAGCTGTGAAGCCGACTTTACTGGCCACTAATCTTCGAAGGGCGTGGAACTGCGCCTCGATCTCAAAGTCCGTATCCAGATCTTTGTTCACTACGGCATTTAAAGCTCCGAGAATTATTTTATCCTTATTCTCCGTAAAAAGTCCCTGCAATTATTTTTCGTTCAACATCAAATAACGTTACAAAGTTGTGAGTATTGTTATCGATTCAAAACTTACGTCTTGCGTGACGGAATACAAAAGGCCACTGTAAGGAATATTTGCATTGAATCTTTCCAAGATTTCTGCAAACGTGCGTCCATTGGGAGGTTGTTGGAGGAATTTCACGTGCAATATTTCAACTTCTTCTTCAACTGGCAAGCTTAAAGATCCCAATCTTTTGCCACGATTTATTGGATGCATCTTGATGTGTACATCTCTGTTACCCGAGGCTCGGACGCCGTCCAACAGAGAAGCCAACAGCGAATCTCGATCAGTTGCCATGTAACTGCGCCTTTGGCCATTGATATATTGGACTGTGAATAACTGAGGATTCTGATTGTCACGAACCAAAGCAAAAATATCAGATAGCGGCCTTAACGTGCAAATATTATAAGTCTGCGGATCTCTTTCTAACAAACAAGTGTCGGAAAGACAGAGAGTTCTGCGTTGGGCCTCTGAATGTCTCGAAGAATTTTTCTGTACAGTAAATTCGGAAACGCTGGTTATATGCTCGTCTCCGCTGAATTTGCCAAACCTTTGAGCAAAAAAGTCATCCAGTTTTATAGATTCTTTGGGTACTCTAATTATAATACCCAAATGGTTCATTGCGGATTCAACCAATTTTTTCTTGATTTCTTCAATGTACTGAGAAGCAAACAAATGTAATCGGCCAAAACCACCGCAAACTACGACAAATCCATTTGTGTAGTCCTTAACAGTCACAAGCCCTTCAAAATCCATGTAACAATAGCTAGCTAGTACCATATTTGTTGCTGGATCCAACTGATCAAGACTGTAGGGAGTGATTTCTAGCACTACAGGTAATCTTGTGTCGGACCAGTGGTGCTTATAAGCTTGAAACCTCTGGAAAGATTAAAAAAATTCTAACCATCTCATACTATCTCAAAAAACAATTATAAAAGAGAATAAAAATGGTATTTACCAATACGTCCTTTGGCTTCTCGGCAAATTGACTTCTATACCTCAGAGCTTCCGTAAGTAAATGAGACCTGTACTCAGAACTGAATTTCATGGTTTCAATTTTTCTTTCTTTACGCATGGTAATGCTGAACTCGTGAGATCCAACTTGATTTTTGTTTGTAGGCTGAATGCTTATGACGTCAGTGTATTCCCATTTATTTGTAACTTCTAGAGTAGTTGGGTTGTACGTTGTTATGCCCATGGATCCAATGGAAAAAATACGTTTGTACCTGAATCCGATGCAAAAAGTAAATATTAAAGTCGACAGTGAAAAATGACATGTGGCAAAAAGTATTGGTTTACTGACTTGCCCTTCCACGAGTGTTTGGTGACAAGGAAACACGCAACATCCTGGTTGTCCTTTAAGGGCATCATCTTTCACGTCTTGGTGCATTTACTGATATAAACGAGGGGCACTTGTTTAGCAGTAAATTTTGCTACAGAGATTAACGCGTGTTCGTAAGGAAATATACGTACGTTGTTAAGAAATCGTTTGATAAGATAAAAAGACGAACATTGAATTAGCCGGTCAGAAGTTACACTTTACACTGTCATTTTTCCCAAATCCTCGGGGAACGCTAACAGACACAGTAACAAAGAACAAAACAATAGTTAAACTAAACAGCAATACCAGCTGGAGAAGTCACACGAAAAGCTTCATGCAGGTTTTGACTGCAGGAAAATGACTCCCATTTGCTTGTCAACTCAACTGCAATGTATACCTATGTATAATACATATGTGCATGTGTAGAGAAATAGATAACTAATGTATGCACGGCTAAACGAAGTATGCCAGCACATGAGCATTTAAGCAATTAGCACTATCAGCAGCAGTATCATAAAAAAAATTCATACTAAGTACATTGAATGGGCAATAGTATGGATACTTGTATATACATAACTGGCGGTCATCTCCGGCTTGGAGCGTTGGTGTGGAGCTTGGGGGGTGTTTCTCACACAGTTATACACATATTCGCAAAAATACAAATATTATAGGTATATACCTATGTGCACAAAAAAGATATCCTATTCTCGATTCTCGCGAGTTCATTACTAACAGCCCACAACTTTATGTACATATGGTACATTCATACAAGCGCGCGTACACGCTGATAATAGAAGGATACTGCAGCATCCAAATATAAAATGAAGCGCTCCAAGGTGGATAAATTGTTGTACTATTCCAACGTTCCTGTGTTATTGAGTTGTACCGTTCCAACGTTCCTGGGTTATAGGGTCATGGAGTTGTACCACTCCAACGTTCCTATGTTATTGGGTTGGTTGTTGGTTATACCGTTCCAACGTTACCATTCGTGTATTTGGTCCATTGGGTTACACCATTTGAAAATTCCTGTGTTATTGGGTTATACCATTCTGCCGTTTCTTTCACTCTATTCCATTGTTTCTGTATTCTGTAGTTGTAATACGTAATCAGGGGTCTGATCGGGGCATTCGATATCTCGCTTAACTAAGCATTTTTGTCGATAATCCCTAAACTACGCATCGCATTGTTGTTATTTTTGGTCATTTTATAGAGATTATCTAAAGAAATGCTTACTTAAGCAAGATATCGAATGCCCCGATCAGACCCCCTGCAATATCAGTGGAGACGAAAGTGGGCGATTACGATTACTGAGCGAAACAAGTCAGCGCCGTATTACAAACGCGCGCGCTGCTTTTGAAAAGCAGCTTTTCTACTGTACTGTTCAGTTCAGTAAATCGACAGTAGCGCCTCCAACCACGCAACGTTGTCGTCTTAGATATATGTAACTGGCTGATGGTGTCGATTGCGGAATAAGTATACCTACCCTAAATATTTTTTACACATTATGGCATTTCTGTCTTAAAGATATACTTAATTTTTATTGGTTTGCATCGTTGATCTGTCGTTTCGTCTGCATGTATTTATCTTTACTACTACGAAAGTTTGTCAAACAATGATGTTTATGATATTTTTATAAGTGTAATTGAATAATCGATGCCACGTTTACTTGCATTGTTTTAAACTGCTACTAAAAACAAAATTTTTTCATTGGGATGTGCGCCTGTATTTAGAGTATTTTTTCAGGCAGGTATACACGTGTGCAGTAGAAGATGACAGCAGGACATTTAAATTTCGTTATCGAAAGATAACAGTAACGTTAACTGTTGGAACCTTAAAAAGTAACAATTTGCACAAACATTTGTTAAGTTTTCAAAAACGATGGAAGAAAGTTCAAATGATGCTGACACAAAAATCGTAGAAGTTCAAGATTATTCTACTGAACTTGCAGACTATCCACATATTATTGAGTACATTAAAAAACTTGAGGAAAAATCGAAATGTCAACACGATATCATCCAAGATCTAAAAAAAAAGTTGGATAATCATGTAAGTGCACTAATTATTATTAAACATTTTTTAGTACCTTCAGCATGAGTGCAATTATTTTTGTATGGTCACCAGGAAAAAGAGGACAGATCTTTCAAGAGTAACTTTGTAGATACTGGAACTCAAACTAATATGCCGGATTGTAGTATAAAACCAGTGTCGCAAGAATGGGTCATAGGTGACGAAAAAGAAGCTAAAAGCATATTAGAGCAAGTAACTCAAGTTGCGGAATCAGCTGTGCTGCAAACAGGTTTTGTTTATGATCATACTACTGGGTTATATTACCACCGTGATACCGGATATTACTATGATCCGGTAAATCACTATACATTTTACACTTTATATTTTGTTAATTTTTCTCTCTACTTATGTCCAAATAAATTTTTAGAATTCCAAATTATACTATAATGGGAATACAAGAACGTATTACTATTACGATGAAGAAAGTAAATCTTATAAGTTTTATAGCCAATTACCTGAAAACTCAAGTGATCTAGTCAACAAAGTAAGAAAGAAAAAAAAAATCAAGAAGGCCAAAAAAAAGATTGAGGTAATTGCTTTTTGTCAAATTACAAAATAATTTACAAATTCGGTTGTAGTAAGTTATGCATTCGTTTATTTAAATTTATGTAAATCTTTGCAGAAAATAACGAAAAAAACAAAGTTGTCATCAGAAGAAAACAGTGGATCAGAGTCTGAAAAACACAAATGTTGTGATGATGACTCGGAAGAAGAAGGGCAGCTGCCTACCAGCTCTAGTGAAGATGAATCCTATGAAGATAGTTATTCCTCATCCAACAGCGATTGCGAAACTAAAAATGATGAAGGTTACACAAAGAATGCAGATGATTTATTATTATTAATCTAAAGAATTATTGATGAAATATGACTCAATTTACTTGTATTTTATAGATCTAGCAAAAACTTATCCGCCATGTATGAGGGTGATTGTGAAAGAAACAAATTTAACGAATTTAAAAGTAGGATACTTATTCATTGTTACTTACATGGGTGGTTCCATAGGGAGAGAAGGCGATCATTCGATAATTATACCAGACATAAATGTGAGCAAGGTAACAATTGTAACGCATATAACTTTTACAGTATAATTATTAACAATACGAACAATTCATCAAGCTAGTCATGTTAAATAAATGATCATAAATTCACAGCATCACGCTAAACTACAGTACAACGATTCAAAAAAGGTATATGAAATTATTGATCTTGGTTCGAGAAACGGAACCATACTCAATGGCAAAAGACTTTCGGTTGCAAAAAACGAATCCGAGCCAAGTGAAATAGTTCATGGCTCCATAATACAATTGGACCAAACTAAGCTTCTGTGCCACATACACAATGGCAATGATACATGTGGCCATTGCGAGCCAGGTCTTTTGCAACTGGAATCCGTGGTGGAGCAAAACAGTGTATCTCTGAAAACACAGTACAAAAAGGAATTAAAACGCTTGAAATCTAAATTCGGCATAGAAGAAGATAATATAAAAAAAGCAAGTACTTTGGCTGTTGGATACCAAGACAGAGCACTATCAAGGCGAGAAACTGTTGGTTCATACAATGATCACGGCAAGATTCAACAGAGTTCTCTGTATGAGTAAGTTGTTTCATACGTGTATTTGCATTTATCATATCTATGCGCGTTTTTTCGTTGTATTTTCTATTCTCTCTCCAGAATCTTAAAACTCTATCTTTGGATAGCTTAAACCCTGATCGCGTTCTGCTTTATTTTTCCCGTACCACGATAGTCTTAATCGCATACGATTTATTGACTTTTAGATTCATTTGGATTGTTTTTTAGTCTTTCCCCCCGTTTACACTTCCCATTAAGACTGATAATAAAATCGTCGATGGACATTTAATCCAAAACCCTTTCAAGAGTTCGCGTTCTATTTTTTTTTTTTTTTTTTTTCTCATAACATGTAAAACGAAAATAATTTACTGAGATATTTGTTTCATTCTGTGAAGGCTGATATCAAAAGACAACATGGGCTTCAAAATGTTGTTGAAAATGGGCTGGAAGGAAGGAAAATCTCTGGGGAAAAATGGCGTCGGCATAACAGAACCGGTAAGTCTATACTTTATTTCATCTTATTTTCATGGTTTAGACAATACATTTATGGCTTGTCTATAGCTATGTAAAAAAGTAATACAAGAAAAGTCTTTTTCTTAAAAACAATTTTAGCATTAAAGTAAAAAAATTTTCCTTTTATTTTTTCTTTTTAATATTTTTTAAACATTTTTTTTTTTTTTTTTTTCGATATTTTATTGAGGTAATGCGTTATTGAAACAAACTTTTCTCATCTCTACTCAGACGTACTTTGCTATTCAAATTTCGTATGGATTCCGTATGAATTTCGTAGACAAGTTTTTACGAAATAACCAAATTAAAATAAAGTTTTTTGACGAAGAAAAACGGTTATAATAGTATCCCACCGTACCGCATATGGTAAAAGTTTATTGACTTATGTAGAAATTCCCACTAATTCGTCACACTCGAAAAAACATTCTTTTTATTTATGTTTATACTTTTATTACTATAGAATTGTAGATTAATTTATGTTTTTCATACGTGTTTGGCTAACTTTGCGTCGTGCTTGTTACATACGTAATTTTTTATATGTATCATTTATACACCACGTCAGTAAGAGGTAACGTGAAAAAAAAAAAAAAAAAATCCAATATACCCTGACTTTTATGTTTTTACCAAAAAGTCTACTGTTATTTTGTCTGTGTATATTATTTTCTTGTAGCATCATTTTTTACACATATTATTTCAAACAGATTAGTATCTCAAAAAATGTTAGTCGCCGTGTCTTATCCATTATCAAATTGATCTAAAGACTATAAACAAATAATTTCACATCGAAGCTGTGTGGTATACGATATATTTTCATAAGAATTACTCATGAAATGTTTTTTATTCTTTATACGTATAATTTTACACTTGAAAAATTTAAATTTTTAAAAGTTTCCAACAGACTTTAATCGTTTTAAGTTTTCAAGTCAAGTTTGGAATTTTTTTCAAACAAACAGCAAACCTTCGGCTTTCTATCAGAAGTATGAAAAAAAACATTTCAAGAAGTTTTGAAAAAATTTTTAAAAACATTCCATGAAAAAATAAAGTACGGTTTCGTCGATTGGAAGATTGATATTATACAAATGAAAGTATAAATTACGATGAAAAAAAAAAAAAAAAAAAAATTTCACTGTTACACTTTGTCCTGTCTTGTATTGGGTATAAATTTTAGAGTAGCTCTGTATGGTTATCTTTTATTAAGCAAGTTCATAATAATAAAGTATGTCGATTACAGGGAGAGTTACAAAGAAATCGAGAAAATCGGCAATATTTTTCCGTCATTACCATTTTTAAATGAAAATAAATAGTAACGCACAATAACCAATTTTGGCTCATTGCGTCGTGTGAAAAAATGCCTCACTTTTCCGTGTTTAATGAATATGTACATCGAATAACGAGAGAGCCGCGATATGTAGGTACTTATGTGTATTCATGGTAATGCACAAAGGCCACATGACAAAGGCATGTACTACACTACTACGTGTTTCATCGACAACACATAACACAATCCAATAAATACAATACAGGCGCCGGTACTACATACCCACACATATACAACATCTGACTCGACATTGATAACGCAGTCCAGGCCAAACTATGTAATCCATTGGCGCGAGAGGAGGTAGGTTTTGCTCGCTGGGCTTTCGTTGCTCTTTCGAATGTTTATTGTCAATTATTAAGAATTTACCAGAACAGACAAATGCTCTGTTCACGTGTAGGTATCATATACATATACGTACTTATTCAAGGTGCACGTGAATGCGCGGCTAAGTACAATATACGCGACGCGTCGCTTGAAAAAATCCAGCTAAAACCACGTATACTCTATATAATACCTATACATAATATATATATATATATAGAGAGAGAGAGGAGAGTTTGCATTTGCAACTAGCACAAGTCGTCTGCAGCTATTGATGATGTGTTGTGTCTGCAGTCTGCAATATCATATATACATATATACAAATAACGCGTATATTATCCTCTCTGCAGTCTGCCTCGTGATGCTTTGTGTCACACTCACCCATCATCCTTACAATTAATATATATTACACGTGGAGTGTATCCGCCAGTCTGACCGATGCATTAGCCGTCCCGTGCTGTATATATATGTATACATATTCATATACGCGCTTATAGCCGCCGTCGCCGGTGAAACTCGGCCACTCGTTGATCAATCATCGGCATTGTGCGTCTCGTCGCCGGGATCTTTCCTTCGTACGGTCACTTTATTGTACGTGCATTTAACTATTTATATGCACATCTATGTACAATACATATAATGTTGTGTACATGCTCGGATGCACCAATGTATACGTGTATATATAGACGAGCGCGTTGTGCTACCGATACTCGGAATTCCTACTTATGGATGTATTTTTTTTTTTTTTTTTTTTTCCTTTAATTTAATTTTACTAACAGCTTTTAAAAAAAACACGTGTAATCAAATAAGCCGACGCGCGTACGTGCGTGAATACGCACACGTGAACCTAACAAGTGAGGTACTACTAAATTTGCAAGAAGTTTATTTCATGTAACAATAATCAACTTGCAAAATTATTTTTTGGTTTTATTCATTTTATATAGCAAGTTGAACAACGTAATACGTTGGAACTGTTGAAAATCATCATCACCCGATCTTTTTGTCTTTTTTGTTGACATTGTTATTAGGTGCCTCTGCATTCGAATGTCGATGGAGCCGAACTGAACGCGAGTAATCAGATTAATAGATTCAACGTCGACTCCAACACTAAGAAAAGACGAGCCATCCAGAAAAAGACTCAGCAACGCTTCAAAGAATCCTGTTGATAAAACGAATCGATTTTGCAATGTAAATTATTTTATTCTGATTTTTAATTGAAAAGTTTACCCGAAAATCAATTAATTATTGTTATTGTTGGAAAAAAAAAAGAAAAAAGGAATGTCCGTATGTTCGAATATTGTAACGATGGCGATATTTTTACAATCCCAACCAATCATGTTTTAAAGTTAAGAGTAATTTAAGAAATCGAATAAACAAGACTAGCATCGTTTTTTTACAATCGCTCTTGGCATTTTTTTTCTGTATCTCCTAAAGAAAACCTATTCATGTTACATTTATGAAGGGCAACTTTTTCTACTGGACAAAACACCTCCTACTTACGAAATTCCGTGAACAGACTGCTCGGGGAAAAAAAAACGCTATCGATAAATGTGGTTTTTCTCGAAACTGATTGCGTCACCGCAGCTTGGAAAAAATGGCAAATCTTTCTTAAATGTACATACGCGGCTCCCAATGTGAAAAATAACTCACGATTTCACAGTCACGTCGAGCCATCGATATATCAATGGAAAAAAAAAAACATTAGAAATAATCCATGTAAACACGTGGACACGATAGTTACTGTTTTTTTTTATTTAAAAATAACACATCGGCAAATGGTACACGAGATGTATAAGTATATATAGGCACATCCAACTTTGATCGTCATGGAGTAGGCGTAGCCGGGTACTAGTGGATGAAGCGCGTGTATATACACGTATACTCCCGCGACTCTCGAGAAAAGTGCTCCACGTAGCACAGAGAACGCATATAGACTAATGATTCCGTCTGAGAGGGAAATTTATGTACAACCGTGGGGAGTATAATATATAGTTTATATACTTGGACCGGTGAGGAGTGCACGGCAGGGATAAGGATACACGAGAAGAAAGAGGGAAAAAAAAAAAAAAAAAAAAAATGAGTAAGGATCGCGCTTCGAGAGCTATTGTAGTTCAAGTGTGGATGTGAATTGTGCGGAAGAATCGAGCGCTCTTTAACGTTGCCGGCTTCAAAAATGTTGTCGTGCCCTTATTCCCCCATCCTCCGCCTACTTTTTTTTTTTTCTTCTTGCGGAAGAACAGGTACAATATATATACCTACTTTTTCGTATCTTGCGATACCTGCGTTTGTTTTCATACGACCAAGTACTTACGTGCACCGCGCAGTAATGATAAATCGAATAATGGGACAGTGGGCGCTTCAAACGAGTTGCACGCAAAAAAAAAACAAAAAAAAAAAGAAGCGTATCCGAAAGCACAGACGAAATTCGCGAGTTGCAGGATAAGAAGAAAGAAAAAGATGAAACCAAAAGTGAAGAGGCAAACGAGAGAGAAGTGCGGGTGGCTCGATCGAGCGCAAAATTGCAAACAATGCGTGATGCCGACTTGGTTCCTCGAATACACGTATATAAAGTAAGACACTCGACTGGCAATCGAGACTTGGAGCAGCAGCAAGTGGTAGGTAAGTACACCAGCACATATAAGTCGAGTAGGGAGCCGAGGGTTCAAAGGTTGGCCCAAGAGCTGCTCGGCTATGAACAGCTTCGGTGAGTGGCTATTAGCTGCCGTATAATCTCTCTGCCTATGAAATGAGTACCCGTAGATGTACCTATATATGTATATACAGCTACTTACTTAGCATCTGCATGTACGCATATTGGTATTTATTATTCCTACGCTGCTGCAATCATCGTCATCAAAATTCAACAAGAATATATGCACATTTACGTGCGTGTATTGTGCAAGTAACATTATTATTTTGCTATCGAGCCCCCCCCCCCCACTCAAATGTACGTATTTCGTGTATACTTGAATGAAAAAAAACTATACTTACACGCGGCTCCTGGGAAAAAAAAGAAAAAAAAAAAACATCAGTGAAAGCAAAATATTTTTTTAATGCAAAAAAAAAAAAAAATAATTGTGACTCTATCGCAATCGCAGTAAATTTAAGGTAATAAAAATCAAAGGCAATACTAAATTGTAATAATTTACGTGTAATGCTTGAAATTTTAATTATTTCCCTCTAATATGGGTATACTCATACGATCAAAGTAGATATACATGGGTATAAAAGTGCACACGATAACGATAGTGAAATATGAAATACACGAGTGAATCGATTTTGAGAAAAAGCACGCAAAAATGAATAATCTTACTTCACGCATATATATTTGTGTAGATGTATCTCTGTATATTTAAGATTTGATTGATAATACATTTGCGGGCGCGACGGCGAACGCGACAGTAAAAAACGATCGCCGACGCTAAGTATACCTGCACCTATATAGGTATATATATATATACAAGTAAGTATCCTATCAAAATACACGAGAGAGGTGGAACGGCAGGCGGTGGGGGGAGGATATGCATGCAGTCTCTCTGTGGAGAGAGAGAGAGAGAATGGACACGGCGCGGCTCTGCGTGGGGCGTCTGGTGTAGGTATACAAGGATACCAGTACAGTCTAGGACAGACAGACAGACAGACACAATATCGGACAAGATAACATCCGCAGATATAGGCCCCGATAGCGAAGCGGAGGACTAGGAGGAGTAAGGCGAGAGCCGCGGATAGATAAGGGAGAGAGAGAGCGAGTCGCGATCGGCACCGGTCGGAGGCGCTCGGTAGCCCTCGGGGCTAAAGCCCAGCCGGAGCGGTATCTCGTGCCAATATACTACCTATACGCGGTATTGCCGTGCAGTCTTGCCGAGCGCGCCGAACCAAGCGTGTAAAAGACCATGCACCTCGCATAGTGCACAGCACCATAAGTACCTATACCTTACTTAGCTGGCGAAGGAATCGGCATCGGATATATCATCATTATCGTATATACCTACTCAATTTTGAAACTGAAATACTTACACTTATCTGGTCTTTTAACGTTTTTGCACGCTCATACAGCCACTGCTGTTCCCACTTTGCGGTGACTCTCCACCTGTGATTCAAAATACATAACACATACAGAAATTCATCCGTATAAGCTATGGGCTAAAAAATATATATATATATGTACATATTATTTCGGGTATAAAAGATAAAAAAAAAAACAACAGCCAGCAGTGGTGTGTAATATTGGGGCAACGCCGGATCAGTCAAGTACGTATATGTGATATAATAATAAATAAAAAAATACCCTCTGCCCGCAATATAATTACGTATAATATCGCGTGGGCTGCTGCCGGTCGGCATGTCGCGACAACGGCACCAGTAGCGCGCGTATATGTATCGTACGATCAGCGACGGGGGCATCTGCGTCCAGGATGGCGGGAACCAGAGGTAGGAGGAGGGAAGGAGGAGGGACGGTACGGTGGCCGATGCTAATGGATCTGGAATGACGGGACAGAGTTGCAGTCCTGGACGGGCACGGGCCACCGGCGCGCACCCGCTGCCGCTGATAATAGCCCTGCTCCTCCTGCGCGCCCTACCCGCCACGGGTGAGTGTATCTATACAATACCTAACACCTATATATTATAGCCATTATAATATACCGATCCCCTACACCTACCACCCCCCCCCGTTCCGATCGGCTGCACGCTATACCGATCTCCATACATAAATGAGATAAACTTTGATACGATTATTACTACGATTGACCATACGATGACTTTCGACATAATTGTGTTTACAATATATACAATATACAATACAATACGTCCGTGGATGAAATAAAAATAATACACGTAGACAGGTGTGTATGTATTATATACATACCTGCATGTGTGTGTGCATTGTAGCGAATAGCATTTTGGCCGCTGCTTTGGCAAGTGGATATATATGCAGCAGTCCCCGCGACTCGGTGCAACCGCTGCAGCCGCGCGACTCCGATTTGCCGAGTCTCGCGCGGAGAAGAGAGGAGAATGAAGCGGAAAGGAGAGCCATTCACATTCTTTGCTGTGTATACGCTCTGTATAAGTTACACTGAAAGACAGACGAACGGACGGACGCAACGTGACATTGACGGCTGGCTTAGGCCTGCTTTTCCCGCGATCCTATATACATATTATATATGCATAGGTATATATTTGCGCGCCAAAACAAAACGGCATTTGCATTTGCCTCCACCGATATACATCACCTAATATTACACAGTATCACAATACCTATGTACCATCACCGACAATCTACCAACTCCTTGCGGAGAGCACCGTTCCTCCTCCTCCTCTTTCTTATTACAGTATATGGCTATGTAGGTATAATCCTTCTACTATCATTAATATACTACTCCTTTCTGTATATATATATATATATATGCAATCTCTTGGCTTAGTACGGCGTATACACTAAACATTATACATTGTATGCGCTCCCTTTATTTATCATCCTCGTTTTCCGCCCATTGTCTCAAGAATCCCCATTAGACGTGACGAGAGAGTCCTGCGGGACATAACATCCTTGCACGGCATCCCCGGGCTCTCTCTCTCTCTCTCTCTCTTCTCCTTCTTCTCTCGATCGTGTACCAGCAGCTGATTCGAGCCCCCGATGCGGAGGATCACTGACCCGCAAACTGGTTCCCCCATCGGCGATCGCGCGCTCTTCTTCTTCTTCCTTCTTCTCTCCTCTACTTATATACACCTATATATACATATGTGTGTGTGTAGCGCACTTTACTTTGCTTTGCTTTGCTTTATCCTCCTCCATCTCTCTTTGCCCTTTATTCCCTCATGAATATCACTCACCTCCTTATCTCTCCTCCATCTCTCTTTATCTCTGCCTATCTCTCTCTAAGCCCACGCGAGACTGCAGCTTTGTTGTGCTGTATATATATGTTATACTTACCTGCTGCACCACGTATACTTATTATGCAGCTTATAATATACTCATACTTATTGCGTTTCGCTTCATCTCTTTCTGCAACGTCTCGTCTTATAAGTACTTACCTGCACGTATGAAATATATATACGTACGTAAACATATACCTATATCTGCGAGTACCCTATATCTCCGTAATAATATAGAGTGTACAGGGTTATGCCGATTACGCGAGTAACACACTTTTTTGTTCATCCTCTTTGTCTCCCTGTTATTCAATAAATTGGATAAATCATTATATCTCCAAACACCCACACCACTATTTCCCGTACTTTTTATGTCACCTTTATTATTTATTTACCGGCTTTTAAGTATATTGTCATCGCTCATAATTATGGCTGATGTGCACAAATTTTCCTTATTTTTTGCGTAAAACAAATTTTGAAAAACTACAAAAGCTGCGTGATTTTGTAAAACTATAGGGCAAAGATATTTAATAAGTTCATTTTTGTTTTGATTGATACATGAGAAATTTGTTCTCGTGTAAGGTTCTGTAACGTGTATGTACCTAGTTGAAGGAAAAAACACGTACAAACGACGCGCAAAGGGGGTATAGGTATATTGAAAATACGCGCTCATCGTAGCTTCAACTCGATATACTTAAATTTACCTAACTCGTCGATGTATGTGTATATATATATATATATATATATATATATATATATATATATATATATATATATTATAGTTATCACACGACCTACATATCAGACAGTTAACTTTAAGCCGGCAAGTAAAAAATGAAGGGCCATTATAATAATATATAGTGTGACGCGGGTGGGTGTGATTGTAATATGCGACAGGAGGGTCGTGCTGGTCCAAGGTGAACAGCCTGGGCCGGTGCAAGGAGATGCTGTCGCAGGGCGTGACGCGGGAGCAGTGCTGCTCGAGCCGTCATTTGCCCGATCCACCGACTACGACGACGCTCATGACGGCATACAGCGACGAGGACTACGACAACGGGGCCCTGTTCTTCTGGCAGGTGCTCGGCGGTGGGGTCAAGTGCGACTCGTGCTCGAGCAGCTGCGAGGGCGTGCGCTGCCCGGCCGGGCGACGCTGCGTCCTACGGAGGGGGGCCCCGCGGTGTCTATGCAACGACTGCGCTCCGGCCAGGCACCGCAGGGCCCAACAGCAGACACCGGTGTGCGGCAGCGACGGCAACACCTACAAGAGCGCCTGCCACCTGCGGGGCATGGTCTGCCGAACCGGACGGGCCATCTCCATCGCTTATCGGGGCCCATGCGCAGGTATACATATATACACACACACACACGGGGGGGGGGACCCAATTGATAATAAGACACGCGACGTTGCGCAGGTTCCTGCGCCGGGGTGCGCTGCCGGCACGGGCGTAGCTGCCTGTTGGACCAGAATCTGAGCGCCCACTGCGTCAAGTGCTCGCGCAGGTGTAGCCCCGGAGCGGAGCAAGCCGAGTTGGCGCGCGGGCCCGTCGGGGGCCTGCTTGGCCACTTGCACCAACCACCGCTCGACGACGAGTTTGGCCTGTGCGGCGTCGACGGCAAAACTTACAAGAGTACGTGCCTTTTTTTATCAACTGCGTACCGTCCCTTACCATTTTCGTTACATCGCCACAAATGCAATTTCAGGCTACTGTCAATTGAGGGCCGAGGCATGCAGAAGCGGCCGGGCCATTGCGATCGCCTACCGGGGACCCTGCGGTAAGTACATCGCCGCATCTAAACGCACGATTATGGCCCAACATGGTCAAGAGGACATTTTTTTTCTTTTTTCCCGTGGTGCATACTTATACAATTTTCACCTTTATACATACAAACGTGTGTTTGGGTTGTACTCATGAAACTCATTAATCACGCGCACAAGTATATACACCCCCGTGAATTACGATTTCGTCCATCCTTGCGTTACATCGTGTTTATATATAATTATATAAATATCATATTATATGGTATCACGTATCCCCGAGGTAAGTATATCGATTATAATTGATTACTTTCATTTGGATCCATCCATCGGGAAATACTTAACCTGCACCATTATCATTTTTATTCGTGTGTTGCTATTAATATCACCCGTAGCCGAGGGGTATACAGTTGATAAAGTTGAGTGTAAGGGGTGGGGGACAAGGACATGGACGGACGACGGAAGAAAAGAAAAAGCCTTGACGGAGATGGAGTGTGTATAGAGAACCGGCGAGTGTCAGCCGCAGACTGCACTTTTTTGCACCGGCGAGTCATTATTTATCGCGCGAGGCGGACGCTCGATTTATCACACGGGCCTCGGAGTTGCCGCGGGGCTATGGAAATGGGCGAAGGAGTAGGTGTACCTATGGTGGTGGTGGTGCTAGGGATGGATGAGCGTCTATATAATTATGCACGTGCACATAATGTTGTTTGCGTGACGTGTGTAGAGCACAGGGATTGTTCGAGCGTGCAGTGCCGACCGGGCCAGCTGTGCCTCCAGGAAGCCGGGACGTCGCGGCCGAGGTGCGTGACGTGCCTGTACCGGTGCCCCAGGAGCAGGGAGTTGACGCGCGAGCGCAACAGGAGACGCGAGCACCGGGACAACTCGCCACCGGCCCTCTGCGCCTCCAACAACCTCACTTACCCGAGCTGGTGCCACATCATCAAAGAATCCTGTTTCACGGGCATCGTCTTGGAAACGAGGCACGCCGGCCCCTGCAACGCCAAAGATCCGCCTCCCTTTCGTAAGCTCCCTCGTCACTTTTGTGTCTCGCCATGTCGTTTGCATGGTATAGTATCACGTTTTTTTCACTTTCAGACAGTAGCAGTAGGATAAGCAACGCCGGTAGCAAGAAAAAAAATTATAATCATACCGGTAAAAGTGACGGCGCTTCCATGGAAACGAAAATTGCAACGAAAAGTCTGCACGCGTCTGGTAAAAAAAACATCGCGTACTCCAAAACAACAGCCAAGGACGGTACTTTCACAGTCTCGTAAGACTCGAGCGACTTTTAACACCTGTTTTTTTTTTTTTTTTTTTTTTTTTTTTGTTCATTACAATTCTTTGATACTTTTACATGCGGATTATGAATAATATCGAGTTGCCAAGGAAGGTATGCCGGGTAGTATTGGCGCAAGCCTTAGACGAATGTGTATTATACTTTTACAATCAGTATTTTATTACCTTGTACGTTATACCTATCTCACTGCCTCATGTATATACCTGATTACGTAAATTTGTGTGATTCATCATGGTGAATTAGGTTTTACGCGGTGCGCGCGTCATTATTAAATTTTTCAAACCAATTCACGGTTTACTTTGCTTAACTATTGTTGGCAGTAAATATACAAAATTTTAAAAGCTTGACAAGTTAGGTACAACGTATTAAGGCAAATACCATTAGAAAAAGATTATTGTAACGCAATTTTATCATCGTACTTAATTTATTTTATTTCATACGAATTTTATCGTGAAACTTTATCGTATAGTCATCCAAGTACGTGCTTGCTAAATTTTTTTGTTTTTCATTCATGTGCGCATAATATTATACAAGCGAATTATTTTTGTCTTTGATTTTGAAGAACAGTTAATAACGACGTACTTTTCAAAAAATTTAGTGAAACAGGATACAAATTTATCATAACATTTTCACACTCAACATTGATATTACTAATAAAAAGTAGCTTTTTATATCAATAACTAAAATAAATAATACTCTAAAGCGACTGCACGACTTTTTTTTCCCCGTGACATTCCTTTCATTTTCAGTTAATGGTCTTTTATGGATTGTTTTGTATTTGTAAGTATAACAAAGTATGAACCAGTCTTTTTTTTTTTTTTATTAGATGATTTAATAAAGTTTTAAACTAATATGGACTTAATAAATGAAAAATTTCAAATTGGTATCCGACTTGCCGACACCTCTGTGATACATAAGGATGCCCCTAAATACTATGCTTGCATTTTATCTTATGTACAGATTTTTTTACTGTGTTTGTGAAATACCTCAATTGATGGATTAAAATATTTGGATTCAAACGTGTAATACACGTATCTATATAACTTGTACAAAAATTAATTGTAAATTATAAAAATGTTGTAAAAAATTATTACCTCAAATCTAACTGTACTGAGGAAAACTTGGAAACAATGAACCGTACTTGTATTTTTCTTTGGCTTCCGTAGGAACTGATTGATTATTTTTCACAATATCAACCAACTTGATAATATTCGATGTCAACTCGACGGGCCTCAAAGATCCGAAAAAATCAGTGACTGGAACCGTTTTTGGATCTCTTTTAAATAAATCTTCCCGCACGCCAACTGTTGACAGGCAATAATGCTTTGGGCATACTTTTAACTGAAAAGTAAAACACTCCAAATAAGTAAAAGCATCATAATGGAAATTGTAAAATATTGTTAATTTAGGGTAGCCAACTTACGAATTCACTTAGTGTTTTTGAGCTGAATGGCTCAACCGTTTCCAGGAATTCCAGTGCATAATAAGTATAACGATCTATTATATAAACTCCAATAGCTGGATCAACGTGATGCTAGAAAAAAATAAATCTCAAAATCAAAAATAGAGATCTAATAATCTTTTAATAAATGAAAAAATCCAATATAGTTGTAGAAAGTAAAAAAAGGACTTACGGAAAGTGAATCTTCGCCAACCAAGCTGGAAGCCACAGCAAGAATATTGGGTGAGTAAAATTTTTCGTACATGGACGACGCCTGACAGGTGTCAACTATGAAGAGGACCTCGTGGTAACGTCTTTTCTGCCACATTTGCTCAAGAGCATCGCTTAGTTCTTGGCTAGTTATTTCTTCCGAATCTTGAAACTTGAGGAAGCCATTGCCTCCGTGACCAGTCAAGTAAATGAGTATATTGGAGCCCTCATCGGTGAGGAGCTTTTTGGATCGTGGCGTCTCCGGCTTTAGACGGCCAGTCAGCAGTCGTACAAAATTTTCCACCGTGACTTCGTAGCCCCTGTAGTCAACCTCTACGTCGTCCCCGTAAACATTGATGTGCTGCTTGATGTTGTTAAAAACGGTGGCCGGACGGGGATTCCGTGGATTGCATGCCATGTCATCAGCAATCATCAATATTATTTGGGAATCAGGTATGCCTAAACGTTTCACGCTGCGGTATATACTCAAAACGTTGGCTACATGACGATAATTGAACCAAAATCGAGATGTATCCAGTAGAACTGCCCAATTGTTTGAGTGACCCGTTTTAAAAAAATTCTCTGGTATCTAGAAAATATTTTTATACATTACTGAGTAATCATACTTTAGTAGGTTATTATGAACAACATTATACCTGGTTAGAGAAGCCATGAATGCAGTGTACTGCTATCATAAGCAGAAAATATCTCATCCAATAATATGTACGATTCATTGTTGTTTACAAGCACAGCGTATTAATGATGTGACTCCTATAAAGACACTACACTACACACTACGCCGTTAATTTACTAGTACTGTTATACAAGTATTGTTTAATTGATTGACTTTTTCTCATGATTATTAAAACGTATCAAGTGCACATTAACTTTATCTTTATTGTTGACATTTACACTAATTTATAAACTGAAGGCCAAAGTGAGGTTAGTTTAATGTTTACTTGACACGTATACGTAACATAAAAAAACATTTATATTTGCAATACGGTAATCACACCGGACACCAACAATAATAATCAAGTTCTAGATTGAATTACATAAATAAATGTATACTAAACGGATTAACATTTTATTTTCAATGAAACGAAGAGGTATTTATTATAATATGGCACTTGACCGACAGGCCCATATACAAGCAGACAGCCACAGCCGTAACGCCGCGCGCGCGCTTTTTTCTCTCTCCAAAAAACACAGCCCATTAAAAAGATAAGGTGCCAAAATTCTCTCTGAATATACAGGTAAATGTTGGCCCAAGGAGGGTGCTTAAATTTTGATTTTGATCCCTACTACGCCTGCTTTAGGATACAGGGATACTATTCAGGGTTATTGAATAAAAATTATGTATTTTAATAATGTTATTATTTTTATTCGCGGCATGTAATTTCGGCAATTACATTTTATACACATTTTTAACAGTAACATATATGTAAAAAACACCATTAAAGATTGCGTGGTTAAATTTAAATGGAAGTGTTGTATTCATGACCATACGACTCTCTTGAACAATACATATATTCATGGTTAAACTCTCTAAATTGTAAAAATGGCAACAGTATTTTAATTATGTATATACGTGCATACATACAGGCGGATCTATAATATGTACCCCGTGTACGAGTATATATAATATATTATGCCTAAAAAATTAGGTACATACACATGGTCACTTATTGTTCTCAAGATCTTTGATGCAACTTTTCATGTAATCGTTCATGTTTGAGTAATAGCCGAGAGTGTCGTAAACTATTTCACGCAATATGTTTGGCCACTCTTTGTCCAAAATTTTCAACTTTTCAATGGATTGCACGGTTTGTTCGATCGCACTTGAAAAAAAAATCTTTCCCTTGTGCCTCCAGATGAGATCTTCCTATTTATTGAAAAAGTAAAAACAAAATACGTACATATGGTTTTTTTTTTTTTTTTTTTTTTTTTTACGAAAAAATATCCAAATTTAGTATGAAAACGAACCTGCGTAACGTAATTCCTGCGCCACTGCAAAGCTTCCTTGGATACCACACTCCTTAGCGTCGAGTCGCAGCTGAATAAAAATTCTTTGGCCGTCATCTGCTCGCCAGTGTGCTTTTGTACTCGTTCCAAGCGCAATCGGTGCAACAGTGGCTGCAAAAGGTCATCAGGCAGCGCCCACATGACGATGTCTACCAGACCAGAATATTCTTGATTTGCCGAAAGCATGTTCTCTTCCGTTATCTGCATTAATAATAACGCGTAAACGATGAATTAATTGTTACGCGTCACATAAATCGTCATCAACATGCCGGTCACCGATGTCCAGCCGTGTATAAAATACAAAACGTATAATACATATACATATTATATTGTTATTTGACTTTGCAATCTAATGGTATGGTAATAATGTATGATATAATTAATAGCATATATATAGTACAACTAATTAAATGACAAAAATCCTACTTGCATGCCGTTTATGGTGTGCAAGCCCCAGTGGCCTAGACGAAAAATCGCGTAGACGATCCAATTCTTGGTCATAATGGGATTGCCTTCGGGCTCAATGTGAATCGTGCCGAGTCCCTGGGCTTCGGCAAGTGCGTTCAATTGGCCGACGTGGCAAATGTTTGTTTCCTTGAACTCAAAGTTAACGGCGTTGGGAAACTTTTTTTTCAACTTGTTCAACACCACGGCGATCGAGTTGAAGTGCACGTAATTGAATTTCACCAAGTTTATTTCGTTGGCCCTGTCCCACTGCCTCGGCGAATCGATGAATCTCAGGGCTCCCTGACCATACACGTTCAAACACCGACCAACGATTTCCAACAAGTAATCGCCTCCTATGGACATGTATAGTAATATGTATATATTCGAAAGCTACCGTAAATGAATAAACAAAAGCGCAAAAAACTCGCCTACCCTGTTCCCTGTTCGGAATCGGGAGCGGCTGAAGCAGCGGAGTTGGTGGACTGGTGGTCGGCGAGGACACGTCGCCGCCGCGCTTGGCTCGAGCCGTCGCGGCCCTGTTGCTCCGGTAGTGGACCGTTGGCTTGTTCCCGAAGGGCGCGCTCGTCACCCGGGCGACCCCGCTCGACTTGGACCCCGTCGAGCTGCTCGAGTCATCCACGAGGGACTTGTTGCCACTGTCCAAGCTACTGCTCTTCGAGATCGAGGACCGATGGCTCTCCCGGCCGGTCCACCGGCCCCCGCGACCCCGCCCGCTCGCCCCGTCCTCGAGGAGCTTCGGGCAAAAGTCGAAGCTGCCCCTCGACTTGACGCTCTCCCCGTCGGCCCTGGCGGCGACCGAGTGCCCCGACGACCTCACCAGGTGGCTCCGCAGGGCGCTCTTGAGGCTGCGGTGGCTCTCCGACGAGGACTCGACGTCGGAGCTGTCGGACGACCGGCAGCCGCAGCAGCAGTCCGACGCGAGGGCCTTTCCACCGCGGCTCTTATTGCCGGGCGGGCGTAGCTGCTGGTGGTGGTGGTTGCAGCTCCTGGTCAGGTTGTCGATAATCGGGGCCAAGATGGGCGGCAGCTTAAAGTCGAGTTCGCTCGGCCGGTGGTTGGTCCCCCTGTGGCCGCCGTCCGACACGGAGCTTCGGATGCGGTTCGGTTTCTGGTGGTGTCGGCTCCTCGGGCACCTGCTCCTCGATTGCGCCACGCCTCTGGCCGACCGCGTCAGGATGGAGCTGGACAGGTCGACGGGTTTCGAGGTGGCCTTGCCCGGATCCTCGGCTCCCTCGCCCTTTGGTTTGCCGGGTGATAGTAGCTGGAGGCAGGTGGTCGTTGGGCCGGGCTGTTTGGTGATGTTTGTTGCCTCGTCGTGGCGGGGCCGGACGCCGCATACTTGGGCGCTGAGGTCCAAGAAGGCCGAGTCCGATTGTTCCTTGGCGGTTCGCCAGGCGAGGGCGTTTTTGCGCACCTGCTCGTTGACCTGCATCGCTGACAGTACCTGTAGGTTGGGCAGGTACGACACGAGGAAGGCGACGCAGTCGGGCGTCAGGGCCACGGGGTTGCCGTCGAGGGACACGACCCTGATGAACGGGGCCTTCGTCACGCTGCTCATGTCCTCGATCTTTTTTATTTCGTTGTTGCTCAGGTGCAGCTTCTGCAGTTGCGGGGTGTTCTCCAGCCCGTGGAGTTTCCTTATCTTGTTGCGCTTGAGGTTCAGCTCCCTCAGGGATACCAGTCCCTGGAGATCGGCGCAGCCGACGCTCCTTATGTTGTTGCCCGCCAGATTGAGGACCTTCAGGAGACCCAACTCCTGGAGGCCGCTCACCTGCGTTATTTGGTTGCCGTGTAGATCCAGAACCTCCAGCCTCGACAGCTTCTTCAGGCCCTCGATTTTTTTAATTTTGTTCTTGCCTGAACAACCATGTGATTATTTATTAGTAAGGGTGGAGTGAGTCATGTGAAATTGATGGCGATTACCCATGAGCAGGACCCGAAGATTTTCCAGCGGGTCGAGGTGGCAAAACTTGTCGATTTGATTGTCGTAGAGGTCCAAAAAGACCAATTTGGTGAGGTGGGCGAGGTAACTCTTCTCGATCCTCGTTATCGAGTTGTGCTGGAGCGATATCAGACGGAGCTTCGGCTCGTCGACTATCCAAGGAAACGTCGTCAGAGCGCGTTTGTCCAGGCATATTCGGTCGGGGTGCTTCTCCCTCTCCAATAGACTTCGGCTAGCAACCACAATTTTACTTTCCCCGGCCTGTTGAAGGGTGACGACCTTGCAACTGTCGGCCCTGTCATTTTCCCCTTGGCAGATACCGCTCGTTGAACTGCAAGCACATAATATACTTAATACACGTTATTCAACTACCGTTGAATCTCAGGTAGCGGCATTTTAAATATCATCATTGTATGCATGTATACACTTATTGGTTCGACTTTTGCGAATATTAAATGCGTATTTAAAAAAAAAAAAATTATCATGAAAACCGATCATTTGAATGAAATTAACGCACAAGTACCTGAATATTCTATGGGAATGATTATTGGGGTTTCTAAATGCTGTTATGTTGGGTGTGGTTGGCGGTAGATCGACCAGGTGCGCTCGATACGAGGATTATGATGTGTACTTATTATTATTACACCTTAGACGATACGATCACTTGTTATAGTTCTAAACCGGGGAAAGGCGTTTTTGTGCGCTTTATAACCGACGGCAAACTGAAACAAAATTCAAGTACCTCGTACTCGTTGATTGTACCTACGTTTTACGCGCGCTCGAGACGAGAGAGGACAAACATTTGTTTGAAAATAATCATGTACGTGTACCCTCTCGGTTTAGTTGCACAATTTAGTTGTCACGATGATCCAAAGTATATAATACTTTTCGACTGTTAAGTACACGGCAACCCGGGGATATTGTGTATCGAATCAGTTGGAAAACGCGGAAAAAAGAAAAGAAATCGCGAGCGGAGGAGGCACACACGAACGGAACAATATTTAATCGATCGCCTTTGGGGAGCGCCGCTGCTCTCTCGTCGTCGCTGTCGCAACGCAATTACCTACTGCGACTTCCGCGTACACCCATTTACATGCATATTTACAATGGTAAGCGTGTATATTATAATATACTTACTCGCACAAAATATTTTGAAGTTTATAATTAATTAGTATATACGGGTTCATTATACCGATGGAAAAAAAACAATTCTTTTAATCTCTATGCGTTTCAATTGTAACAATTCAATCTGTCCACCTGGTTGTTGGTTTTTTTTTTTTTTTTTTTTTCGTTAATAATTTAATATCCTTACACGGTAATTGATACATTATGGCTTATTAAAAAAAAAAAAAAAAACATTTTTTTAATTCGCAACCACCGTACCTAAAACGATTTCGAGACAATGAAACAAGACCTATTTCAGTAATTGAACCAAACAATACTTATGGTCAAAAAAGTCTACGGACCCGAATATGCCTTAGCAGACGTAATAGATTTTGAAGTGTAAAAAAATTGGTTTGAACCTCATTGGTATATGTGATGGACAAATCATGTACAAAACATTCAGTGGGTATTGGCGCCGTACAGATGACGCTTTTGTGATACGAAAATTAATATTTCTTTAAATACCCAATACCGATACTCACGGTTATTATATCAACGTCCTAAAAGGTACTTATGACAAAATCTCTTTTTATATATATATACGTTTTGATGTACGTTTAATTACACGTCGATCCTGAAACGTTTCAAGAACAAATAGTACTATACGTATGGGTATCGATCAATTAACATATGTAATTTTTAGTGCATGATCCGAATGTTAAATTATTGTAAAATTTTGCCATTTTGAACACATGGAATGACACTAAAAAATAAAAAGTACGATTGCATTGGCGATATATACATGAAAGCTAAATTAAATAATCTTATGAAAATGAAACATTTCATAGGATATATGATACATTTACGTAACTTTTTACTGTGCGGGGAAAAATGTTAGTCGGTGAAATTTAGTTAACTGAAAATAAGTTTTTAAAAAGCCAGTACGTAAATCCAATGACATAATATATTGTTGAAAAAAAATTTTTTTTTAATTTTACAAATCCGCAAAAATCTATGAATATCAGCTATCAGTGTACGATGTAAATTGTATATATGTATATATATACATATAAAGGTATTAAACTATCTCCTCTCACGAGGATATCTTTATTGAAAAACATATTTCTTACTTACCTCTTTTTAGATTCCCCCCATCTTCCGTCTCTTCTTTTATAATATATACGCGTCTGTAGGTATATATATATATGATCATACATACCGGTTTTCTTGGTTCTGGTTTCCTGCAATGACTCGGCATCTTGTCCGCCGCGATGTTGGCAACCATTAGATCAAACCACTTGTTGAATTTCGCCTAGTTATCCTTATTGTTTATTTAATTACTACTGTGTGTGCGCGTGTGTGTATGTTACCCGATGTAAAAAGGTATATAGGGTATAGGTATGTATTTGTACAAATTTTTTCAGTCAAGAGAGTACATAATGTATGAATCTCAGAGTTGATGAATTAACATAACTCCGTATGCACACTACCATTGTGAGAGAGTACAGTTTTGTTTTTTCAATGTGCGCATCTTGAAGCCAATAAATAAAACAAAGCAATACCGGCCGGATCGATCCACTCGGGAGATTTGGGAATCCGAAATATCGATCATCATCGGCAAATAAGTTGAGAAGGAACATGGCTTTTCTCAAATCACTGTTTGTAGGACTCTTTTACGTTGCTGTCATTCTTGCTGCAATTGCTTTTATTCCCGGAATTCCTCCGGATGCCACGTTCGAACAATACAGGTATATCCTTATTTATTATTTGTGCATAAAAAAAGCACACACCAGCATGGACTTTATTTTCTTGTTTTTATTATTATATAATTAAATCCTGGATTGGGTAGGATTTTTCTGTTTTCCCATTTATCATGGTACAATCATTTTGATACAATTAGTTAATTTTTAGTCTTTTGGTAGTTGCTCGCTTTACTGATATGTTTGATATTACCTAAATAACGCATAATTGACCGAAACGACCATGCGGTATGCATATACATATAATATATAGTTATTACTTAAATTAACAGACAAAAATTTTATCAACAGCATTGTTCCAGCTAGAGAACTACCCAAAAACTTGGCGCGCAACGAGAAGTTAAATAATGTTGAAATTTTATTCCAAGGCCAAGTTAAGGGTCCCGAAGCATTTGCATCTTATGATGGAGAACTTTATACTTCTGCCCAAGGAGGTTACGTTCTTAGGATAACTAACAATGAACTTGTACCTGTTGTCAAGTTTGGACAAGATTGCGGTGAGTTATATTAAGTATAGCTCACAGACTGTAAATCAAATTAAAAATTTACTCAAACTGTAATGTAATTCCTGATTAATCTAACTTATCGAAACACGGGTGAATTTTTTTTTTTTTTTTTTTTTATTTTTAGTAAAATTTTAAAGGAAATGTCTTTTTGTGACCTGCAGATGGATTATGGCAAGAATCTAAATGCGGTCGGCCTCTAGGACTTAAATTTGACAAGAAGGGCAATCTATACGTAAACGACGCTTACTACGGAATTTTCAAAGTTGATGTGAAAACTGGGAAGTATGAGCAACTTGTTGATAGTAAAGATCCCATCGAAGGAAAGAGACCCATGTTAATTAATTCATTAGATATTGCGAGTAACGGTGACGTTTATTGGTCAGATTCTTGTTCTAATTTTCATCTTGAAGATGGTGTTTATTGTATAATTGCCAATCCGTCTGGAAGGTTTGTACAAAGAATATTTAATATAATTTACTAATAAAATAGATAGTAAATTGGTACACCCCTCACCTTCAAAAATATTGCAGTCATATTGATGTTATGTTTTTATAATTATAGATTGATTCGATACAATGCTGCAAACAAGAAAAATCAAGTTCTTGTCCATGATTTGGGATTTGCCAATGGCGTCGCCTTAAGTGAAGATGAAAGTTTTGTGATTGTTTCAGAAACCTTAACATCACGTATTACTAAATACAACTTGAAGGGTAGTAATGCTGGTAAAAGTGAGATCTTTGTAGAAGGTCTTCCAGGCATGCCTGATAATATACATTCAGACACAAAAAATGGATATTTGATCAGTTTTGCAGCCTATGCAGATTCACAAAATCCTATACTGCCGCAGTTTCTGATACCTTATCCCAACCTCAGACGCTTGGCAGCAAGACTTCTCATGTTGTTAGAAGCACCATTTAAGTGCTTACAATCATACTATCCAAATTATTTTACTGAGCAATTTATTCATTTTGTGGGAGGATTTGAAAGCATTATCTTCATAGTTCCAAATGTTGTTGTCGTTGCAAGAATGAATAAAAATGGTGAGATAATAGATGCAGCTTATGGGACAAATAGGAAAATGAGTGGTATTACTTCAGCTTATATACATGATGGATTTTTATGGCTTGGTTCTGATCACGCAGAGTTTCTAGGTAGAGTACCTCTGCAACAAGTTTTTCCTGATTTAATTGCTCCAAAACTACAAAATTACAATGCAAATACTAAAGAATCCAAGACAGACAGTCCTCCAAAACCTATGCCTACACAAAAATCGGATTCTGCAACATCATCTTCTAAAGTGAAAAAATCAAAATCTGCAAAAGCAGATACAAAAAAACCCTCAATAAAATAATTTATATACATCATTTTATTCTTTGTGTTAACAACGAACACTTATACAGAAAGTGATTACACTTGTGATTTAACTGTAAATTGTTTTTGAAAAAAGCGTACTGTAAAATGAAAATATTTTTTATTAAAAAAATTTTTTTTTAAATAAGTGTTATAAAATAAATGGATATTAAAAAACTTTTTTTTTTTTTTAAAGCAGACTTCTTTACACTGTATAGTAAGTAATAACTTGAAAAATTCCAAATATTACTAAAAAATTTTTTTTTTTTTTTTTACAAACATGAAGTATTAAAATCTATTGCCGAGTAACAAATAACAAACTTCGTTACATAGATTAGTAAAAATCGTCTGTTTTTAATAAAGTGCTCACTTATTAAAAACAAAAAACCACGATTTCCAACTTTTTTTCACCATTCATAATTTAAAAAATGAGATGAGTTAAAATTTATACCAATTTACATACATGTACATACGTATACATACACTGTCAAAATTGTTATGTACTATTTATAAAACGACTATACTTTTATGTTACATTGGGATATAACAAAACAATACACTATTATAATTAACATCAAAGGTGGGAATATATTTTACAACATATTTTCATTAAAAACTTAAAATATTAAAATAAGAAATTTTTATTACTAGTCATCAGAATTAGCTTTCTTGGCGTTTTCGTTTCTGTGTGGACTATGGCGGCGCTTCATACCTTTTCTTCCATGACGACCTGAAAAAAATACAATTTGAAAAAATCTTTCTTAAAACACTAATATATGAATTTGATTGGATAACATTCATCAGTTTGTGATTAATTTCAACTCAGTAGAATCCTAAAGATCCTTCAGTATTAGCATGGCAAATCATCATGTGAATTAATATTGACAGAGTTAGTTTATTAAAAATAAATTCAAGTACCTTTGTCACGCCAGTTAAATTTGTTATGATTCTTCATTACTTTTATTTTGTTCCAATAGGCATCTTCTTTTTCTCCTTCTAATAAAGTACAAGTGACGTCAGATTCACTTATTTTTACCTGCAGACAAAGTATTTTTCAACAACTTATCTTAAAAGAAAAAAGTTTATGAATGTTTATACAATATCAAAATTACTAACAATATTTGAATCTAGTTGTTTCAAAAACTTCACTGCTGCGTTTTCTCCATCCAAACGAACATATCCTTCAGTACTTGAAATATTAAAATCAACAAATGCCACTTTACAATCCAACTCGGTGAATTTTTCCTTAATATTATCTCTTTTGATTCCCTTTTTTATGTTAGATATGTGCAATATACAACCTTTAGGAAAAACATTTTGAGTATTCTTTTTGTGATTTTTAGATCCCTTAGACTGCAACATCATAATTAAAAGTACATAAAAAATTAATAAAATTCGGCATATTTAGTATATTAAAAAATACTTACATTTTCACTCTTATTCTGTCGTTTTTCTTCCTTTTCTTTTCCTTTGGACTCTACGTAATCTTTGCTGTAATCATACAAGTTAAAAATACCAATTAACTTTAATAATAAATTCAGTTTGATGTAGAAAGTGATATTTTAATTAAACTACAATGAAAATGCAATTTGTCTACTTACAGCCACATTTTAATTAATTCTGTGTCTTCATATTTGATAGATTCTTGACTCATGAAAGTTTTGGCATCTTCCACAGTTTTGAATAATACTAAAATAGATCCTTTGAAAAAATACTCTTTTCCTTTTTTGTACTTTCTCATCTGGAAAATATCAATCATTGTAGTGATGGCAATTTTTTTGAAGAAAAATAATATCAAGTACGTTAGAGTAATAATATTTACAATTATATTTTCAACGGCATTTGTGCTTTCAAAATATTCTTGGAACATGCTAATTTTCGCGTCAGCGGGAAATCCTTTCAAGTAAATTGTTCTTGCTTCCTGGTCTTTTCTATAATTTTCATCGTACGTTGGCAAGGGTTTATCTAGTGATCTACGGATTTTCTTCCTGTCGTTTGATATCTCAATCAGATCGCTATCTTCCAAGGCTTTCAAAATAACTTGGGGATCCTTACTCATAGAGGCAAGCATCTTAAAGTTCAACATAACCGACATAGGTACCCAGCCATCGTCTAATTTGGTTTGTTCAATGAGAAATTTGTCTCGATGCATGTTCACATCTCCAAAGTAAAACTGTTAAGTGACAGAAGTATTTTAGTAGTAATAGGGTATAGTATTAAAATTATAGACACGAGAATGATGCGCTTGTAGAGTTTACGTTATGAGACTACTTACCTCGACTTGTTTACGAATTCTGGTGAGCATTTGATCCGAGGGTTCCTCGCTCACGGGAGCTTTACTTGGCGTTTCCGTGGCCTCGGTTGCTTCCTCCGTTACATTGTTTTCCGGAGTCTCCACTTCTGCCGAGTCCTCTTTAACCTCTACGCCGGCTTCGACATTTTCTTCTTTTTTATCGAGGTTATCTGTAGATTCTGCCATTTTTTATATCACGTTTGCTTCTCGAAAGCTATAATTTTCATGAAATGAAAGGACAATTGTTAATAAATATCGAATACTTGTAACATCAAACAAACCGTAGCAATTATCAAATTTCTAAGCACGTGCATTCGGGGAGATTTGGTACATACCCGTTAACCCGTTTGCCAAGTAATTTGTAAGCACGCGGTAGTTACTCTGCGCTCCGTTCTCAATCAAGGGTACTTATAGCTACATGGTTGGAACTAGGGGAGTGAGGTGGGGCTAAGGGCGTAGGGGCGCAGGATTGGGAGAGTCCAGAGTCGGAGTCCCATAATTATTTTGGGACATCGGCAGATGCAGCCTTGCTTGGCGGCGGCTACCCTTACTAAACCCTTAAGGGTGGCCGCCATGGCAGTCCCTCGGCGCGTAAAATTGAACTGCGAAATAGACTTTGCGCAATAAGTATAGAACGAGCCAACCTGTCAACATCAATTAGTAATCAGTTAATGTTTCTATTCTGCTCGGATAAAGTTCACCCCGTTACATAGGTATTGGGCAGGAAAGACCGATGCGTAACCCATTTTCTCGGTCTTTTCTTATTGCTATGCCCATGTTGACGGGTCGAACTTTATCCGAGCAGAATAGAAACATTAATTGATTACTTGGTTGACAGATTGGCTCGTTCTATTTTGCAGTTCAATTCGGCGAGATTTCATTATATCTCAGTACTGTATCGGTACTCTAAAAATTATCAAAACTATCGATACTCAATCTTTTTTTTATTTTAATTTAATTTAAAAAAAATTTTAATTAAATTAAAATAAAAAAAAAGATTGATAGAGCTTCAGTCGTTATGTTTTAAACCTTTTTTTTTTTATCTAGTAACCAGCACAATTTTTATAATTATTACATTACACGATTACGTAGGATTGACGTTGAGTAAAAATTTGTACGTGAATTTTATTTTTACTTACCTTCATCTTACTATTGAAACTTTTTGACGTCTTTTGACAACATAAATATCGAAATGTGGAAAAACAAAAGGAATCACATTTAAAATAAAGTTTTTCATATTTTCGTAGTATTTTTAATTTCCGCGGGGCCGGGGCTACTCGTGAGATCCCGACTCTTTCCGGAATTCCGAACAGCTGATCATCACACGTAGCTTTCAATTTTCGCCACTAATAGCATTTCACACGGATACTCAGCGCTAGTGCCGCTAGCGTTGAGTAGCCCACTTCCCAAGCTTTCAGTAATCGTCACCTTACGTGAATCCTGACGGGTTTTCGGCGCTGGCGTACCCCGCAAGGAACCCAACTCACCCAACTGTCTGTTTGTGTTCGATTCTTTTATCTTGGCCTTTCTTTCCGGTCATCTCCGTTGTGTGACTGCGCGGCCCGATTTTTAGCTCCGATTAAATCTTATTCCATCTTCCAAGATGAAGATTTACAAAGATATTTTTACAGGTAAATAAAAAGTACATATTTTAAACTACTACCCTAATCCTATATTTTTCAACACCTCCCTAAATCAATATTAGTTTTCAAATCTTACTTCAAAATTTTTCCTTTCCTAACCCAACGTATCTTCAATGTCACTTACCATCACCTCTGCTGTTTATAATTGTATTTTTTAACTTACCTTTTTTTTTCTCCAAATTTTTACATTACGATCTAATGGTAATTAGAATCATGTACTACTACTACTACTACTACTACTACTACTACACTACTTCATTACCTGTCACTAATATTTTTGGGGATGCTTATTTGACACACTGTAACACTACTTGTACATTTTTATTGCAACTGAATACCGTGCTATTCTTATACTTATTATTTAATGTTGAATCTATTTTATTCCTTTGCATTAAAATTCTTATAAAAATTTCAGGGGACGAAATGTTTTCTGACACATACAAAATGAAACTTGTTGATGATGTTATATATGAAGTGTATGGCAAGGTAATTTATTGTCTTATTACATTTTTAAGTAAGTTTTTTTTCAAGTTTCATTATACAATATTGACTTTTAGGTTGTTACTCGCAAGTCTGGAGATGTCAAAATTGATGGTTTTAATCCATCTGCTGAAGAAACTGAGGAAGGAACAGTCGAAAATGTCGAATCTGGTGTTGATGTCGTTTTGAATCACAGATTATGTGAAACCTATGCTTTTGGAGACAAAAAATCGTACACGCTTTATCTCAAAGACTACATGAAGAAGTATGTTCACCTTATTTTAGTTTTTAAAGAATCGTTGAGTGGTTGACTTTTTTTTTCCAAGTCTAAGTTTGTGAAATTTTTTAGACTAGTGGCAAAATTAGAAGAAAAATCACCTGATCAAGTAGACATTTTCAAGACAAACATGAACAAAGTAATGAAAGATATATTAGGTCGGTTTAAGGAACTTCAGTTCTTCACTGGAGAATCTATGGATGTTGATGGACTTGTAGCTCTAATGGAATATCGTGATATAGATGGTCAATCTGTGCCAGTACTTATGTTTTTCAAGCATGGCTTAGAAGAGGAGAAATTCTAAAGCAGTTTAAAATTGAAACAATCGTGAATGTGAGTAAATATATATTTTTTTTAATTCTAATGCAAGAAATTCGTTAAGTTTATAAATTGACTTTGATTTTATTTTTTTTCACTGTCACGTAATCAGCAAACTTGCCTTATATGCAAGGTTATCGGTTGTCCAAAATTCCATTTCATTGATAATTTTTATTCTCAATTTAACTTTTAACACTTTCAATTGTTGTGAAAAAAATTATTAATTTTAATAACACGTTTACAGATTAAATGAACTGCTGACTGTAAAAAAAATCAGGCAATTCCATTGAAAGCAAGCCACAAGTATTTTTTTTGGAATGTGTTTTATACTTCAACATCATTGATATTTTTAGAGGAATTTAATATATTGTACGTGTCCAATGGTACAGTTAGCTCAGAAAAATTTAAACATCATGATTATGAAAACGTTATACACCGATATTTGAATTCTCATGCCAATGTGTTCATCTTTTTTGAACTATATGGGAAAGATGAAATAAGAATTAATGGTTATCAGGTCGGCGAGCTATCATTAGCTTTTATAAAAATTAAATAAATTAAAAAAAACATTTGTCCAATAATTTAATAAATTTTTTAAACAATAACCAAGAAATACCTTTTATATAATGAGACCTTGAACAAGATTTTTTGTACAAGTAGGCAAAAGAACTTGTACGTTGAATCAATGCGTTAGCGAATATTTTTTGAAAGTTGTTTTAGTTTAAATCATATTTATTGTTTTTGCAAACTACGTGGAAATAAAGTAAATATAAAGATTTAAGAAGTAAATTTTTTTCTTTCATTTTATTGTAACATCAAGACTAAAATATTCAACACATTAGCTCCACATTTTTTCTGCAATTTTAAAATAATTTTCACGTGTCAACAAATTTCACCATTTACAGTCTTAAAATGTCAAACTCTTTTTTATACATTTCATATGGTAGTTAGGTATTTTTCTTACAATATATAATTGATTTTTTTATTTTTCATTTAAAACTCTTCATCATCTCAAGCTTCTTCAAAAATATCACTAAAATGGTTTTGTCAAATAATAACTTTTGGCAAACAATTGCGTAATATTTATAATTTTTTAGAAAAACGTTAATAATAGTCTATTACAATCGGTCATCATTCTAATAAACTTACAGTCTTAATAAAAGTTTAAAATACTATTATATTCAATTATATTTATAAAACTATAAACTTAATGAATAAGTAAAAGGCTTTACTCAATGTAACACTTGAGAAACAATGATATAATCTACACGGCAAATTGATCTTGCCGATTTTGTCGACGGTCACTTTGACAATCGATTAGTGTCAAAGTAACTAAGTATAACCGTGGAATTTTTAATGCTGGAAAACAGAGTTTTCAGCTATACAGCTGGATTATGCACTTTTTCGTAAACTTATTTAAAGTCCAAAGTTAAGATAACAGATAGTCGCTGTGCCCAAAAATATACACAACGAAAAGCACATTGACAGCAGCATAATACGCATTACGCATCGCCTATTCGCGTGTGCGCAAATAATTTAGTAACGAGGTGTTACAGATAAAGGAGTACGTGAGGGTGTGTAAAATGCCGTTTACAAAGCAACGCAAGTAACTAATCGAGGGTGAATTTTGGGGGAATTTTCGAAGCGTTTGTAGACTCTATAAGGACTACGATGACAGATCGGAGGGGGCTTCAAGCATATTGGCGAGAACATCTTCGTGGGGCGGTTCACCAAGTAGCTGTAAGAAAAATCTGTTTTCGCTGCACTTGAGACCGATTGAGCGAAGCGCGGGCAGTCTGAGCAAAAGCTTGGCGAAGCGACCAGACTCGTCGGGCCGGTGTATCCGCAAATACTCGTCAAGGGCCGTGTAGACCTTCTCGCGCAGCGAGTCGATCTCGATGGGGGTCTTCAGGTTCCGCACCTCCGGGTTAAACAGGATGATGGAGCGCAGGCAGCCGAGCTCCGTCTTGTCCATGCGCATGCTCTTCATCTTGTGGACGAGCTCGTTGACGATGCGCTCGAAAATGGACGTGACGCCTGCCTGCTGGGCAAGAGTCTTGTGAAAGATGAAGCCCTTGGCGATAACGATACCATCCTCGACGTCTATCGAGCGGTACGCAAACGCAGCGACTAACAACTCGTTCCAGCCAGAGCGTAACAAGAGCGCCTGATTCTCGAGGGGCAGGTTCGTGAAGTGGGGCACCCGCCTCGCCCACTCGACCATGTGCCGTGCGTGCATGTTGCCGATTTTATTGGCGCCATACTGATCGTGCGAATTCGACTGCTTCTCGCATAGTTGCTCAAAGCATCGTTCCGCCTCGAGAAACAGCTCGATCGGCATGTCCGCGTGAACCGTGGCACCAGGGATCCCGCCGCTGCTGCTGCTACTGGTACAACTATCGGCTACAGTATCGTGACCGTTGGCTGGACCGGGCGCTGCGGCAGCATCGCGCTCACGCTCTTTCGTGCGCTGGCGCTCCTCCTGAACGGCTTCGCGCTTCATGCCCATTGTCAGGCACTTTTGGTAGCGACAATACTGACAGCGGTTTCGCTGCCGCTTATCGATCAGGCAGCGCTTCTCTTCCCGGCAGGCATAACTCAGATCCTTTCGTACCGTTCGCTTGAAAAAGCCTTTGCAGCCCTCGCAACTGTGCACATTACAAAGAATGTTAATGTCAAAAGTAAAAGATATAAACGTTATCGGTAATTAAAGACCACAACTTGCCGTCCAGGCATTACCTGTAAACTCCATAGTGCTTGCCACTGGCTCGATCTCCGCAAATCGAACATAAGTGTTTGCTCCCCGAGAGGGGATGATTTGGGGGATAGGGCGAAACCACTCCACCTTTGCTGTGATTACCAGGCGAATTGCTAACTAAGTTAGTGGGACAACCCATATTCAAGGACCTAAAATTCATAATTATTATCAACAAGATGAAATGTATATACCAGTTCTGGTAAATTTTTATAAAGATACCAGTTTATTGTTATTAATAAAAAAATTCTTACCCAGGGCTATTTGGTCCAGGACTGAAATTTCCAGTGTTCATTAAATTAGCTGTATCAGGTTTCATTTCAAGTGGACTTTGAGGCCCTAATGAACTCATTGATAAGTTGCTGCCATCAAGACTCAACCCTTGAATTATTTTAAAAAAATAATAATAATAATAATTTTTCTAAGAGAAACGATTTTCAATTATCATTATTTATTGTAGTGTTATTGAAACGTCATTTTTTCTCAATTATAGCTTTGATTGCAAAACTTTATTAAATGCTCAATAGTTGCATGCATCAAAATTTATGTAAAATTAGTGAATAGTTCACATTATTAAGAAAATTGATGTTTCAAAAATTAACTGTATAAAATATGAAAATATGTATATTTTTGAGACTAACCTCTGTCAGTGGAGTCCATCATCTTTGCTGCTTCTTAGAAAACTCTTTTCCACCAAAAATTTGTACCAGTCAAGAGAATAACAACAATCTATGTCTACTGTTACTCTGCAAATCAGCTTTAAAAGCCATATAACTTACTTTTTTCTATCAAGAAACCTGAATTATTAGTGAGATTTGAGTAAGATGTTACTTTTTCGTGTTATTAAGTTTGTTTTTCCAAAGAGAACGGATGCTTTGCTACAAGCATCAAGTATTATTAATGTTGATAATTTTTATAAACCTCCTCAAAAATTCATCCATTGGGCCACTATTACCATTTAATCCTCACAAACTTTAAATTTACAAATAAATATACATGTACAAACAATCATAAAAAAAAAAAAAGAATAATGATAATGGTTTTAATTATCAGTGAAAGTGGTGTCCTTGATGCTCTCTAGGGAACTCGGACATCCGGATTGCGATGGAGCCCCATGATTTTGAATGCAAAATGGAACACCAAAACAACATAAACACAAACATAAACAGGTGTACAAGGTATTTATACACTTAATATTTTATCATTCTATTGTATTGCACTGACACTTGGCATTCTTGACAGCAGCAGGAACAGCCAGTTAACACTTTACGCTGGATGACTCGTCGTACGAGTTAAAAAGAAAATAAATCTTTTCCCACCTGACGGCCTTGTGCGCGCCTACATCTCTCTATATATATTTATATATGTTACATTTTTTTTTTTGACGCTCTGCGTATTATATGTATATGCTCGAGGATTTCGGACTGCTCGCTCCTGACCGCGGTCCTATACTCCAAAAGTGCTCCAGAAATCGTTAAATAACTGGGTTATGGATAACGGTGAAAAACACGAAACAAGCTGTTAACCGTGCGTTAATCTTGGCGATGACTATGTTACCAGGCGTCGTTATAAACGTTGTTTTACATTGTCCGCCGTTTGTTATTTATAACTTTAGGTAGATAAATTATCTAAAGTCGACCGCTTATTAACTCTCATATTGAGATTGTGTTTCTTTTTTTTTTTTTTTTCTTCTACTCCAACGTTTATACACAGGTGTACTCCTGGGGCTTTTACGACTTTTGTGCTTTGGAATGTGACCGCAGCCATGCTGTTTGCATTCAAGCATGGCAAAAGGTTTGTTCCAGTAACACTTTCTGACAACGTACTGACAGCTTAAACGTGTCGCAAGGTGTCGTAAGACGTAATTAAGCGTTACTCGAACACACCCGAAGTCATGTTAAGTCGGATCGGGATCGGATCGTTCATGGATTGTCGGACGTGATGTGTGTTGCAGACTTGCAGCCGGTGCACTTACCTTTCATTTTCATAAGTCAATACTTAGGTATATGTGTAGCGTTGGTATACATAGTTATATTGCGCGTGAGGATAGACGGCAAAAGGTGCGTACCGATATATGCTTATTATTTGTTGTAACATATATTTGTTAAAGAGGTGCGAGCTATAGAACAAAAAGACTATATAATTTGCACGCTTTTGCAGTTTGATACAAAGTAATGTGCCGACATCGGCGGAAGAGAGAACGAGTAGGCGAGTACACTTCCAGTATTCAGTGTTACCTCTAGTCCTCTACCTGGCGAGGGCATGGCATGGTATATTATATATTTGCATTTAAACGCTGATTACACAATTACTGCTGCATGGAAGAGCGAGCTTACGTTACACGTGTCCTCAATCCTCGACAGTTTTAAGAAATAGTATTAAAGAGGAAAAAAAAAAAACCACCAATGATATAAATACAAGGTGATGCTGCAATCCTCAACTCAGTTCAGTATTCTGTCTCTTGCCTTTATGTAAGTACGAACCTATAAGCTGTTGTACTTATCAGCTCCCGTGTATAGTTCTATTCTGTCGTCGTCTTATCATTATCAGCATCAGCAATTTCAGCATCGTCGTCGTAGGCGCTGCTGTCTCCACCACCTACCAACGAAACACTAGTTTTATACATAGGGCTATACTAAACTTGTTGTCACTAATTTTTGGATTCCAATTGTCTGTAGTATTCTTTTTTTCTCACGTCTCGTTTCTACGTCCAAGCTTAGCCCAATTTGTCTTCTAAATGAAACTCATTAGCAAAGTTGTTTGTTAATTCAGACACTCAGCAAAGGATGAGGAAAGGACGGGCCACTACCGCCGTCTTTTTCTTTCGTTGACCTCGATAGTATTCGCCGCGTGTTGTGCATTTTTTTTTTCCTGTAATAAGTATTTATCACTCGGTCCGATAATACATATAAGTATACGCGTATGGACAATGGAGGCTCGTGCCGAAGAATTTGTGGATTTCCTTGCCGAGAGGAGAAAGGATAGTGACATCATGTGGGTCTCAAGATTCACCAAACCTCTGCCTGCCCATAAACTCGCGCCCGAATTAGTTTATAATAGAAAACGGGCCATCGAAGCTGTTCTGGCTGATTATAAAATTAAGGCACTCATCCAGTCCCAGGCAGCTGCCAGAAATGTTCCTTCATCCACTGTGGTCTCAGAGGCAAAGAGTATGTTAGAAGAAATGGCCAGTAAATCACACTTGCCCACTGTCAGGTGGATAGGTAAAAAGATTTATCATTCTTTCCCTGCTCACTTTATATTATTCTCTAGTGTCGTTAAACTATAACGTTGTACCTTATTATTTTGCAGGCTTAGTTGTAACAAAAGTTCTCAAAAGAATCTTAATTAGTATTCGAATAAACGATAGTATACTTCATAGTCTGAAAAACCAAATGAGCTTTTCTTCTGTTCAGTATGTTTATTTGCCTACCCATAGGAGTTACTTAGATTTTATACTACTTTCTTACATTCTCTTCTCTTATGACATGGCTCTACCAAATATTGCCAGTGGAATGGATTTTTACAAAATGAAATTCGTTGGGGAGCTGTTAAGACATACTGGAGCTTTTTACTTAAAGAGATCTTTTTCGTCTGATCCCCTTTACAAAGAAGTATTTCGTACTTATGTCAATTCACTAGTGTCAAACAGCGACAGAGCTATCGAATTTTTCATTGAAGGTACTAGAAGTAGAAGTCAGAAAACTTTACCACCAAAATTTGGTAAGCAGTTGACCATGTTTATTTATTTTTTCATTGCACTTATAAATATCCTTAGTTTCTGCATGTAAAATAAGGTAAAAATCAAGGCGAGAATTTTAAAACTATCCTATTACAAGTTTGTCTTTTAACCATAGAAAACTAACACGTGTTACCGTGACCCTACTTCGAATATAAAATATCACTACGCGCCAATATTTATTAAAATTAGCCTAAAAGTTTTTACATATTAAATGGCCAAATAAATTTTAAAAAAAACCCCTCTAGTTTTATTATTTTTCGTATCAAAATATGTAATGAATATATCGAGTAATTTATTTCTTGTATTAAACGTTATTCAGAAATTATTGGAATAAAAGTAATCGAAGATATTTAATTTATTGCCTATAGCTTATTTATTTCGTGCATAGGAGTTTTTCAAAGACGTGTCAGATAAATAACCATTGACACAGTTCATAAAGTAACAACGTATGATAATTTTTGTAATAAAAAACTAAATTCATCATCCTCATGTGAAAACTAGTATAAAATTCGTAAAAATTTCTTTGTAAAAGAAATTGCAATTTAGAAAATATAAAAATACTGTAGCCTATCAATATAAACGAAATTTTATAAATTATACTTAGCCATCTTATGGAAAAATTCACATAGTATTGATAACTTTATGTCGGACAAATTAACGTTGACCATGCAAAAATCTTTTGAAAACCCACAGCTCACGGACCACTCATTCTTAATTATTCAGAATCAAATATTGACACTTCCATAGTTATAATGGTGGTATGATGTAACGTCCATTACGTAACTTTGAGCCATAATATTTTTATACTTCATTTTTATGATCGTAAATGATTTTTACCCTTTTAAAAAATACATTTATACTGTCTGTTCATGCAGATATTTATTGATAGTATGTGTATACGCGCAAAAAAACGTACGCAAAACTGCGTATATGTACAACCTACGCAAAATGTCATCAGAAATGACTCGCTCGCTCAAACTGTTCAAAAATAAACAGTTCGTTTAAGTACTGACGGAACAATTTCCAATCGCATGTATGTGAAAAATTTGCATGTGCGGATTTATTTTTATTTTTTTGCTATTAAGTTTCGTTCGCAAAAAGTCGGTAGTACATCTCGCGTTTTGCGTACCGATTCGTGTATTTTTCTCCGTGAGTGCCTTTAAATACACCATTCAATTTCTTAACTAAGTTAGTGAAAAAAAAAAAAAAAAAAAAAAAAAAAATAGAAAATATTTGAAATAATAAAAATTGACGTTTCAGGACTTTTGTCGATAATTCTAGAAAATTTGCTCAAGAGCACCGTGTACGATTTACAATTAATTCCAATAAGCATTTCGTATGACAAGCCTTTGGAAGAGCTGCTGTTTGTCTACGAACTGTTGGGAATTCCAAAGCCACCAGAATCGACGAGCGGATTATTCAGCTCGTTATCCAAGCTACTTGATTCTTCCACGCATGGACACGTCTACGTAAAAATCGCACCACCGATATCGGGACGGGATTTTATCAACATGAAGATGCGGAGGCAGAGTGCCTTATCCCCAAATTCAAGAGTACCTTCGCATGTAACAAAACAAGTTGCATATGCTGTAATCGATCGCCATAAACGGAATACCGTTCTTACGCCGTTTAATCTCATCTCGTTACTATTTAACGAGAGGATGTACTCGTATCCTAAAGAACCTTATCTTTTCGATGATCTACTGCAGGACTATTCTTGGATCAAAAATTTTTTTGTGAAAAAAATTAAGGCTATCGTCAATCCACCTGCTTTGAAGTAAGTCATTCGTTATAATAAAAGGTACCATAAAAATGAGTGCTTTAAAGGTGTTAACAAAATTTTTATTGCAGTGTCGAAAAAAATAGTATGGAAGAAGATGCAGACAGAAACGAAGTCTTGGAGTCCCTGGAAACGCATAAAGATTTGATAGAAGTCGATGCCCAAAATAATTTGAAATTAAAAAATAACCCAGCAAACTTTTCACAAGTACAAGGTTTTAAAGGCCATGCATTAAGCGATAAAACGTTAAGAATTGCCGTGCCAGTGATCAATCTAATGATCTATGTTAATCCAGTTTTTGCATACCTATCAGTACCTGCATTGGCAGCTTTGTGTATTAATCTATCACCTAAAGGTATATCATATTTTTACCATCCACTATTTTTCTCTTGTTTTATTTATTTAGTATGATTACAAATTACTTACAGAAACAGCAATAAAACGATATATGAGTTTGAGGTCACTGTTTACTTCAGAATTTGCTTTACCCGCCAACATGAGTGAGCCAGAGTTAATTAAAGAATGGGAAGAGATAACTGGATTTCTTACAGATAAAAGCTCCGAGTATTCACTTGTAAATAACAAAGAGTTACATTCACTTTTGTGTAACTTGCTCACACCTTTTATTGTTAGCTTACACGTAGCTTGTAAGACAATTTTAGAGGTAATATACATTTTCTGGATTTTAATTAGTCATCATTAATTAACGTACGCATTGATTTTTTTTTTTTTTTAATTTTTAGTGGAAGGATCCGCTTCAATGCCAAGAAAAAAATATTATAAAAGAATGCCAAAGATTTGTTGAAGAATCGCTTTACCAAGATGTAGTGCCTATCAAGCACCCATATTCATTAACCTTAGATGTTTATGTATCCTTGCTGTCTAGTCTTGTTGCGTGTGAATATGTTACCCTTGATGAGCAGGGATTTTACAAACCAAATAGAATAAATATGGAGACGTTAGTCCTAGAACTGGATAACATTTTAAACTCGTGTTCGAGTGTGTCATATTTGGATAACCATTCATTGTTCATTCCAAAAGATATGCCAAATTTGCTAGCTAAATTATAGTTGTCCTAAGTTTTGAGTTCTAAGTCATGTTTTCTTACAACACGTATGGTATTGCAAATAAATCGACATTGTTATACATTAAAAAATAAAGTTGATTTATCTTATTCACCTGTATCCCTATTATTTTACAATATGATTGAAAAATGTATTAATATTAAATGATTAGTTTACGTAGGTAGATTCCCTATTTAAAATGTGTCACGTGTACTTATTCTTCTAAAATTGCAAAACATGCGATATTTTTTTTACAACTTCAAAATTAAACATCAATGCTGTATTTCAATGATTGATAAGTGAGGTAAAAACTAATGAATGGTGTTTTTAATAACTTTGCTACTAAATAATTATTCGACCTTTTTAAAAGTGGCTACTATATCAGAAGAGCAGTAGATAGTGTCTTGCATGTCCGAAAAATAATTGACGGCCTTCCAGTAATGTCAACGTCCTATATTACAGGAAGAGATTTTCCTTTTATTTTATTATTCCAGTATTTTTATTGAAACATTACAAGTACGCGTTGTATGTAAACGACGTAGCCCGTACTTGATTGGTATTTATGTTTTCCAAAAATGATTGAATTTAAACATTCATTGTTAGTTTGATCGTGGGGTGCCTGCAGTCATCTTTAATCTTAATATTATTCTGGTTAGCTGAAAATATCTTAATACCCTATATAGTTACGATTTAGATAATTTTAAGGCACTTTTCATCTGAGATGATTCCCAGATCATCAGTAAAATGTTTTGTCCCTTCCGTAAGTATACGTAATATATACCTACATAAATACTTTTACTGATGTCTTTATTCTTGAAATTCGAGATAGTGATGTGAGTCATAAGTTCAACTAGTCACTCTGCTGAAAGTGCTGAGACCAACAGTTTAAATCCACCATTTTAAGCACTTGTAACTTCCAACGTTCATCTTCGACTAAAAGTGATAAACAAAAAATTTGTTGAACATGAAGTTTTTGCTAGCAATCTATCCTGCATCAGTGTTGTGTTTATTGTTCGTTTGTAGCACTGCGGATGATGATAAGAATGGTGTGTGGAGTTTTTCAAATCAACATGAATTTTCATTGCTATGAATTTTATTGAACAACTCTTGATCGATAATATTTTGTTCACAGGTTTACAAAGTGTACAAAGCAAAATTTGCGAATGCATAAATTACGATTGTGGCTGCTGTGCACAGTTATATATTAGAGACATTGTCGACGGGAGATGTAAAATAACTTTGTTTTTTTTATCACAATTTTGTTGAAATAAAATATTTTTTATTTTATTCATTATACCACTTTTTTTAGTGTGCGCTAACTTTTCGTATTTATCCGAAGAAATCGGCGCTTCTGCAACCGTGACTTACAACAATTTAGTCATTATCAATGAAACTATTTCCGGTAAGCATTGACACACTATACTGAATAACGAATTTTTTTATTTTATTTTCTTTGAATGCGTAGGTTGCGTTTGAGCCAATATTATGCAGAGTATAAAAATATATCTCAAATTTCAGCCAGAAATCCACCGAGGCTCTGTACACCCCACATAGATGAAATAAAAATGTACATTTGCTTGCGCTTGTACAATATGAACTATACCAACGGTTTGTCAGGTTGTGCAGAATTGGATATCGACTTTTTCCATATTTTACCTCTAAAAAAAATCAATCTTGGATGCTTTGGCCATCACCACTCAAGGTATTTTTGGAATTCTATTTTGAATACATTTTACATCAAAGATAAGTTAGAGCAGCACAACAAACAACCAGATGTTGTATTAATATAAGAAGCTATTACTTTTCATCTACATCCAAAATTTTATTTTCATATGTTATATTTCGATTAAGTTGTCGATTCGATGTAATTACGGAAAACTTGTTTTTCCTCTATATTAAAAAATTTTTATAAATAAATAAATCATTCAGTATAAAAAATTACATTTGATTCTTTCGTCGAAAAAAAAAAAAAAAAAAAAAGAAAGAAAAGCTTATAAAAATATTCTGTTGAACTTAGTAAAAGTTAAAAAAAATATGTATATATAAAAAGTTTATTAAAATTACCATGACATTGAATTTTTGAAAGTTTAATACTACCGTTAGTTTAACATACACGTAAATGCGTTTAATCATAGAGTTGAGAGAGCTTTCTTCCATCCGTTGATCATGGATAAATACCTTAATTCAGCAAAGCTATCAACATGCGTTTCCGGTGGTCTTCCACATCGTTCTGTAAAAATTTAACCATAGGTATCTAAGACATCCGTGAGACGTTCAATAATATAATTTCTTATGACTCATTGATTTCGATAAAAAGTAAAAGAAAATGAGTAATCTATGCTGTTGAAAAAAAAAGTACAATATGAAACTATGGTAACTTTTTTATTTTTAAGTAACAGTGCGTTTAAGTATAAATAGATGAAGAAGATGTGGAAACTTTTATGTAAAATTTGGCTTTGGTTCTACGCATGTTTGAGAATTTATAGGTAAATTAGAGTGTGATGCTCATTAATCTTGAAAGGCACATTAATGATTAATACACTAGTGCAGTCAGGAGTCGTTTCATTTCACCGTCGCAATCGTCCTGGAAAATATTTCGAAAATAATTTTTTAATTGGTTTCTGTCTGATTTTTTAGTACAAAGCGTGATTTTTCGTTGCTTTTGATATGATTGGTTATTTTTATTTTTATTTTATCACATAGTTTTATTTTATTTAGCTCATGCATGATTGCGTTAACAAATAATGATGCATTAGTATTACACATGTATTGCATCTATATGACTGACCAAACTACATGAACCACAAAATTCTAAGCGATTGTGTTTTCTATGCAACTTAAGTACCTGCTATTACTGTGAAAAATATTTCATAACAATAAACAAAACTTTCGCATTATTTACGTAAAATGTAATACTAGTATGTTTTTGAATTAGTTTTGCATAAAAGATTTTTCACTGTTTTCGAATAAATAAACTTTGTATCCGATACAATATTATTTCTTGGTCCTATATTTTCGAAAAAATAGTGTACAGTATGAAAAATTGGTTTTAACAGATTTTTTTTGTATTGATAAATTTTTTTGAACTAATATCGATTAAATAAATAAAGTATAAAAAAAAAAAAAAAATAACACAATTAACCAGGGACGTCATAATCAAACAAACTGTGATCAACATATACGTTTCAACTTGACTGCATTTAGCTCTTACGACTTTAGTGATTACGCGTATATATACGACTCAAGCCTTCCGAGCTGTCGTCATGTTTATTATTGTACGTATAGATACACGCACATACCATCTGGAGTAAGCATAAAAGTAGTTGTAGCATCGCATACAGCAGCCATCCCTTTTTTCATATATATAGCTCAATAAAACAGACAGGAACTATTGGAGGAGATTCGTTTATTTATTTACAAAGTAAGCAATGATGGAAAACAAATTAATTAACATACATGCGCATATAAATGAACAAAAAGGTGGTCCATACATAAATAATATATAACATCCCGCGTACCATGTACGTGTGAGCATAATATGTAGTTCGTACGCACAACATGCGTATATGTATTTATAATATAAATGTATACACATGTGTATGCGCACACGTGGCTGATGTGTTTGCTAATTTGTATGTAATAATACAACAATACTGATAAAATACATCATGTTAAACAATGGAAACCAAATGAACTAAGTGATTCAACATAATTTAGTATAATGAGAAGCAAGAGTGTTGATTTTTTTTTTTTTTTTTTTTTTTTTTCGGAACAATCGTTGCAGTTTTCAGAAGAGAAGAGTAAGCAAGACTTTCTTGAAGTCACCCGAACAGTCGTCCTGAAATCGATTGAAATTAATCCACGAGTGTTATTGTGCAATGGCGCAATAGGTAAAGGTACACAGTGGTAGATGTTAATGTCATAAATTTATTAGTATAAGTGCTGAGTAAAAGATAAATCAAGAAGTTGAAAAAAAAATAAAAAAAAGTGCCCTCGTTTAATGCTGTACGTAGAGGAAAAAAAAGGAGCTCGTACGTCGGCACTTCGAAGTTAAAAATATTTTAATACTTGGAATGCAAATGTTGATTGGTATACCTATAGAGATGGCAAATTTTCGACTTTGATATTATGAAGTTATTTTACTCGAAGGGTGTTACTGAGCAAAAATACGATCAGTCGACAAGATAATAAAACATACGTATTTCCGAAGAATTAATTTTTTGTATAAGTCTTAAACAATAAAATAAAAAATATCCCCTATTTTGGTGAAAAAAGTAAAATCCCCTGTATTTTTCGCTTGAAATAAAGAATTATCTCAAATGATGTCTCGCAAGGAAAGTAGATAACATTTCGAATGAAACTTTCCTAGCTATTCGGAAATACGTATTTTTGTAGCTCTGCCAATATTACCAATAAAAAGTATGTTTTTAATTTTTGATAATACACGTATGTGGTTGCAGTATATAAATACGTATCGTGTTATTGCATGACCACGTAGTAATGAAAAACTGTAATTATACAATAAATTGTTGTATACGTGTATTGTAAGTATTGTCTAAATGTTTGCCATCACCCCTGGTTATCAAGTATGCGTTTTATACCCGTACCGTCGAGTGATAGCCAAGTCCGATTTCAAAGTACCGACGTGTAAGTATATGTCCCTTTTCCATTTTTCTCCAACCAAACAACAGAAGAAAAAAAAAAGCCTCGTGATGTATACTTACGGCAATGTCGTCAGCCAGTTGCCTTCCGTCCGCGATGCTCGGATAAGCTTCCTTTATGTCGCCAAGATCGATCTCCGATCGTGCCACGATTATCCGGATGAGGGTCTTCTCGTTCGTACCCATGCCCGACATCGCGTGCTTCAGCTTCTTGGCAAAGTAGACGCTTCTGTTTCGGACGCAACGCACTGCGAACGTGTTAAAAAAAAAAAAAAAAAAAATCACGTCACGCTTAATCGTCAATTTGCTGATTAACGATATAATTATAATGCACATAATATACGAACCAACGGCGATGTACCCCTCCTGAAGGCTACCGGAGAACTCGCTCTTGATGACGTCCTCGATGTCGGTGCCGCTGATCCTTTCGTACTCGTCAAAGACTTTGCGCAGCTGGGAAAAGCTCCTGGTCACGAGGATCGAGTTGAAGACGCTTTCGTCCGTGCCCCAGCAACCCTCGCCAGCCGCGATGAGCTGCTCCGCGTCGTTGGTCGCTTCCGCCTCGTCCACGCCAAGGTCGGTGCTCCTACCTCCCTGCCGATACATACCGATTTTTATTTATTTATTTATTTTTTTCATGTTGGTAGGTTTCTTGTACTTACGCTCAAAAGGGAGACGAGCAGGCGCTGAAAATGGCCCGAGGTGTCGCTCATGATGTCGCTCTCGAGATCGTTGCCGTACTCTAAAGCGCAATTTATTTATTTTGTTTTTTTCCAAGCCAACAAAACTTTTGTTTTTCAATTGGATGAATTTCCGGAATATTAATAGCTGCGCGATTATGAGGTTTTGTGAAATTGACTCAAGCACCGAATGATGTGACGAAAAAAAGGCCCATATACTTGGGTGCACAGTATTATTTAATACGTATATTGGTATAAAAAAAAAACTTACTGTCTCGGTAGACATCGGCGACGATTTGGATGTTCCTGAGGGAGGCGAGGATCTCGATGATGATCTCCTCGTCGGTGCCGATGCCGCTGATCGCGTCGTTGAGCTCCTTGGCGTAGAACTCGGGCAGGGGGGTCATCATGGCGACAATCGCGTTCTCGAAATTACCCCCGAGTTCGCCCTTGAGATCCGAGATGAGGTCCTTGCCGAACATCGCCTTGTACTTGTCGGCTATAGCGAGGCGCTGCATTATACCGCGGTGCGCCAGCACGTCGATTATGGCCGTCTCGTCGGTCCCGAAGCCCTTCATCGCCTCCCTCAGCGTCTTCGCGTCCTCCTCCGGCTCGAACGGATCGGCCGGGTACACCGTCGGCTGGCACTGTGGCACATATTATAATTCTCGTCACTTTTCCTTCCTTCGACTCATATTCATTATATTCATTTCGCTCAAACTAACTCTTTCATGTTATAAGTATATATAATATACCTCTTGCTAAACAATCCCGTGCGACTAGAATATATATGTATATATGACTTTTCACGCGTCGATTTATCTAAATAATAATAGAAGCGCGAAATCGATCCTCCGAATATACCTATACTACGTGTTGTCATACATTTGGCGGAGATGGCCCGGGTTTCGAAGAACCGCTCGAGACTTTGATTATTAAGGCCGAGGTTGCAAAGTACCGCGCGAGTTTGCACGGCACCTTGCATACATAGACTCATAGTCGGCGACTTACTATTTCCAAAGTTCTCAACATTTTCTTTTTTTTTTTTTTTTTCGTGCATCGTAACCTTTTTTTTTCAACGAAGGCAGGTGCCACGCAGTCATTATTAAAAATATTTATTATGTCCGTGTAGAGGTAGGCTTAGCTCATTTATTATCTTGTACATGCCGACGTGCCTCGAGCGCTCGATCATTAACACTAAAAATGAATGGACGGGTATTCATAGTCGTATCTGTTGAATTATATGCTCATCAAAAGTTGATAAAGTTATGGGTTGGGATACAGATGTAATTTTTTTTTTTTTTTTTTTTTCATCGAATCGATGTTCGATTAACGCGTGAAAACTATATCTACTCCGAATTTTTTTTTTTTCTTTTTACACTTTCACCAAACTCATACAAACGTATGCATGAAATATGGGTAACATATTAAAAAAAAAAAAAATTTCAAACTATTTCATTTTATCTTTCATTTCAACTCTATAAAGCCTTTTTTTCCACCTCATCTCGCAGATTAATGTAACGGGCTCGCTGTTAACTATGTAACTCGTGTAACTATATATTTCGACAAATAAATTGAAAAAGTAGCCTATCCGGGGTATTTTATAATTTCACGTAAATGTTTCAAGGATGGCTTGGATTTCATTAGGTAAGTATTTTTGATGCGACAGCACCATGGCATTGCCTTGATTGACCTGCATGTACATGTATACACCTACAAGTACGTGGACAATAGCCAGTAATCGGAAAATAGCCGCGTGTGCCTTTGGTTGGCGCGCCTCTTTCGCTTCTTTTATTCCGCACTTATTAAGTAAGTAAGTATATCTCTTTTTCTCGCGGCCAAGATATCGATTCCTTCGGGGAGATATACGTATATACCTATACGAAGGATACAATATATGTGGAGGACGTTCGTAACTACATACTTATGTGTGTACGCGTTGTACCTCACTCGAAAGCGCATTCAATACCTACCTACACATATATTTACGTAGATACACACGAAACGACATACTTTTTGGATTTCGCATGTAGGGGTAAAGGGTACAAATTGTCGCGAGTCGCGGCGCCTGGGATAATATTTTGCCGTATGTATAATTTAATAAGTATTTTATATGTATATATATGCACATACAATGTAATAGTATAGACGATGATGATCGTTACATGTAAGCGATGGTTGGCGCTGGAAGAGTGTGAGAATTAATAGCTTGTACATGGTACATGTATAGGTATGTACAGCCTTGGAATGTTTGTAGCCGACTGAGTCATTTATAACAACTGCACGGACTGCTGCAGATGCGGGGACGATTTTTTTTTTTTTCAATTTACTTACTCTGTTTTACTGGATTTTTTTCTTTTTCCTTTTTTTATTTCAGAGCAAAGTAGTAGTTTACCACACACGATCATATAATTTCGGTAAATGACGGACATTTTTCTCCGTCTAAAACTTTAAGTTTAAACAGCAAGTTGCCAATCATAAGTATTATTATATTTGTACATTGACAGTAAGAGGCTGTATAATGTTATTGCGTCCCGTGCCCCAATGTGGATCATCACCACGCTTATCTTTTACTATCTTGGTCTATTGGTGCAGCCTTTTTTTCGTCGCGAAATCGGCAGGAAGACGCTTCATAGGATTTTCAATCGATGCGATACTCCTGTAATGTAGGTTTTGGTAAACGAGTGCGCCGATAACCACGATTATTTTTGGAGCTCGATATGACGATGAAGAGATTCCACGTGATTATGAGGCTGGAGGATATTATCGTAAAAAAGGTTGTATATTTAGCCGCGTCGGTACGTCTGTTGGTGCAATTCCCGGAGAACGAGAGTGTTTCAGTGCCGTATGATGCACATTATGTTCGCACTCTAAAAGATTAAATGTAAAAAAGAAGCCTCGTTAAATGTATAAGACGCACAGACACACACATGAATAGAGAGAGAACCGGCAATTGCTCGGAATCAGTCGCGACAGCTTAGCTTTTTTCACATCTCTTTGCTCGTCACACAATTACATATACGTGCACATCACCGTACTCGCGCTTTCATCCAAAGTGAGAAAAATACGCTACTTTAAATTTATAGTTGTATATACAATTTGTTCTATATAGTACGTAATGAATTAATGTTGCATGCTCACCATGTGAAAACGTAAATCCTCGCCAGACATGATATATACTTCCAATGGTATTATTCCTGCAAAAGTAATTTTCTAGATTAACTTGGAGACCTTGTACCATATTATTATGTACACGTGGAGTGTGAATTATTTACTACACTGTTATGACGATTAAAAAAAAAAAAAAAATCGATAAAGTTAATTCATTATTATCTCTGATGGGGTGTATTTCCGATAGCGAAACATGTCAAATCATTTTCATAGGTTTTTTTTTTTTTTTTTTTTTTTCAACATTACAAAACTAAAAACTTGATCGGAACAAAAAGAGAATACAAAATGACTGGTGTTCCGTCAAGCGCATCGTTTCACTAACGGTTCATACTTAAATCAAAGCACTACGCGGATAATCCACTTTTCGACAACACCTGCTGGTACCTATAATATGTATACTATATACCTATATGTATGTCGAAGCTAGTCGATTCAAAAAGCACCTAAATCACAGTAAGTATTGTAAAAAAGAAAAAAAAATCACACCAGCCACTTTACGGCCTCGTAACGTAATATTATATACTAATACGTGCGGTACGCAAGATCGGCAGTCTTGACGCGACGACACTCGTAGTTGAACTATCGCTTGCGTGGACGTTCCTTTCTACTTGGCTAGCGGCCAGGCCAGGAAGTAGGTGGTGGTCGCGGACCGAGTGTATATGCACACGTATATACCTATACAGAAGTACGCACAGTCAGGGTGTGGCGCGTGGCGATGTTCTAGTCTATACGTATATATATACACCACGCCAAGAAAGAGAGAGAAAGAGGTAACTCTCTTATTCTCGATCTTTTTGTATATAGGTATACCGGAATCGGCAATCTCTGGCGCTCCTTTCCTCTTCCTCTCTGATGTTTCTAAGCGAACCCTTCCCACAAGGTAAAATGAGCTAAAAAATAGGCAAATAACACACATGCACGCGCTACTCTCTACATGATGACGTTTTACCGCTTCGCGGAATCTGGTATAGGTATACGTAAGTATAGGTGTTTGTTTTTACCTACAAATTTTTTACCAATGACACGTATACGTTTGTTACGTTCCTTCTCGTTACGGGGCATGAGCTAATAAGGCACACGCGACGCGTCATCGACTCATCGTCTGCGTTTGTCGCGGCTGACTTTATACCGATCTTATATGATTATACGCCATGCATCTGACACATACGTGTGATTTTAATTATATTCCATGTATATCATTTGTCATTGTAATATTGTTTTGCTCTGATGACGATCCTTCAAAATATTGATTGATAAAAAAATGGTAATATGAACACACATTGGTACACGCCTTATTTATACAACTTTTTTTTGGAAATTAGTAATTTCAAATAACCATGATTTATTCATTTTAATTGAAATTCACAAGAAAAATATGATAAAAGTGATGTTGGTTGGTAATTGCCATCGAAATATTGACTTGGACGAGTATACGTCCAACATCACTTATATATGTGTGTGTGTGTGTGTTACACACTTTGAATTCGTCACCTTAGGCTTGCCAGCTTGAAAGCTCGCTAATGGAAGGGTCGAAAAAATCGATAAACCTAATACATTATTTACTTTGTAGGGATAAATTCTATTGGATTTCGAATTAACCCAAACAATGTATGTGTGGTCAAAATTTTGAACAATTGGAAAGATCGTGACCCTAACGGTAGCTCGTAAAAAAAAAAAAAAAAAAAAAAAAAAAAAAAAAAAAAAAAAAAAAAAAAAAATTTATATAGCGATAGTTGTATCCTCTCGAAGGACGTGATAGCGTATATAGAGACTATGGGTGAAGATGACGCAGGCTAAATCAATGCAGCGAAGGTCCTCTCTCGGCGATGACGTATTTTGCGTTACTTACTTAGAGGTGTATATGGTAAAAAAAGGGGACGTGCAGCTGCGCACAGGACAACGGTGGCAAGTCGCGCTTTATCAACTTTATATATTATAAGTATATCATCACACGCTTTAGGAGAGAATCGCGTGGTGATGCATACATATTATACGACATAGCGGCATATAGGAATTTCGTGACTTTTTTTTTTTTTTTTTTTTTTTTTTTTTTAATTTATGATTCATGAACGGATATCATAGCTAATTATATTTCTTCGTACATGTATATACGTACAACTTTGTAGTGACTAATAGGTGTATTTATTATCAGACCTATATACATATAGCTAGTAAACAAATACACTAGCTGACATCGTACGATTATTAGAAATATATATATATATATATATATATATATATATATATATATTCTTACTAATTGAGTGGTGACTAAAATTGATTTCTAAAAATGACGACTTCGTGACTGATGAGATTACTATGAGTGTTCCTTCCCGTGAGCTTTCCCGTGTTTCAAACCACTTTAAATTTCTTATAGGGGATTTCCACGCAAAAAATTTTTTCAAATATTTATCTCACGTATATAAGCATTTAAAACGATGAAATACATTTTTTCATTCCATAGGCTTGCCTTGGTTTGATATGCGCACCAGGTGTGAAGAGAATTTTTTCTACCTCGGGGCGTTTTTCGTGACTCGTGACTTTTAAACATTTACTGCGCCCTCGGTATAGGAAAAATATAGTGTTCGACACACAAGCGCCATCGAATCGGGGCTACCCTGGCGTCGAAAAACAGCTTCCGCGGCGATAACGCTTCTGTTTAGAAAATTACTGTTTCAAATATTTTTTCGGATACTACGGAACAAAGTACGCCAAAAGTGTGTGTCATACATGGAAAAAAAAAAAAAAAAAAAAAAAAAAAAATGCCACATATTTTTAAGTTTTTGCCTTTCATTATCAAAAGTCAACATTTTTGAATTTTGCATGCAAGTGTCATAATATATACTTCTACTAGTAGGAAGTGAAGATGCTTTGAGGCACGAGCAAAACGGGTACTCAATGAAAATATAATTTTTGTTTACGCGCATGATTTTTAAGGTAAATAGAAAAACATTTTTTTTTTTAATCAAGTTCCACCGTAAGGTACATTTATACGTGTGTATATTATATAGTATTATTGTATACTTATTGTGCTTGAGGGCCAAAAATTACAAACATTTTTTTACAAAAATAATTTTTTTAAAATCCACGGTTCGTATTCATGGTACCACGAATTGATCGTAGAACAGTAGAGTTGTTGATAAATAAGATACCGAAAAAGAAATTTCGTACGTCGATCGATTAAGGGCAATGAATGTATCGTCATTGTATATACGCAACTGTTATGTTTACCGATTTATTCGGTTGCCTTCTCTCTCTCTCTTTCTCGTCTCAGAATAACAGACCGGAGAATCGTATATTTTGTGGTAACAATAGTTAATATAAGAAAAAAATATAACGACTCTTAAACTTTTGTAAAGAAATCAGGTTCACAAAAAAATGAAATCTGTCAACTATTGGTCCTGATAACAGAAAAAAAATTTTTTAAATACATCGAAAAACAGCCTTATTCCCCGAGGATTTAAATTAAGCTATTAGGCTTTAAAAACCTCTTGGTTTCCCTGTTCACCTATGAAACATTGAAAATTAACAAAATAAAAGTATAGTGAAAAAATTAAATAATCAAAAAAGAAGTTGATCTAATATTTGACACATGGAATAGAGGTAATTTGGTCAATAATTCGTACGTAATATAATAAAGGTGACAATATGAAAAAGTTTAGTAATTTAGGCACTTATTATTGATAGAAATATATTATTTGTTCTGATTGGCCGTAAGCCCTTTTACATAATTTATACATTAATTTATACATTAATTTATGATTTTTTTATATTTTAAAATATTTACAAATTAAAATTTTTCTACAGTTTTTATGTCATACACAAATTTTTACGAAAGAAGGTTACGAAGAACCGTTACTCAACCATTTATTACAAATTGTGCACACCGGAGTCTGACCGAGTCTATCAGCTTCTTTCGCAATTTTTCTAATTTTTTCTTGAGCGATTGGTTTTTTCAGCTTAACAGCCAAGAGGTAAGCAGCTTTCAACTGTTTACTTTCGATGTACGAATTTATCTGCGAGAATAATTAAAAATGAAAAATTTTTTTTTTATTTTTATAAATTAAATATAATAAAATGAAAAATTATACCTTCAGCTCAACGTCACTGATTAATCTTATCAAACAATCGATCTTATCTTTAAATTCTAAATCTATCTCTGCTTCGAAATTGTGCAGCAATAACTTTACACAGTGGCTTAAAACGCGATCAGATATCAGTTTAGAATCGGGCGCACCCGAGCTTATCACGCACTTGGTCAACTGCTCTATGAAAAGTACTTTTTTTTCCAATGCCAGAACATGACCAGCTACGGAATATACCTTCTGGGGACGCAAATTGTAATCTGAAAAATATTTTTTCTTTTAACTTTAGCACATGTTAACAACTACAAAACAAATTCCAAACGTTATTTTAAATAATAAAAAATGAAAACCTTGCATTATTCTAAAGGCAATTCCGAAGCCTTCCTCTATGTTACGTCCACATAGCATAGCTAAAACAGCCAGTCGCGTTTTCTGCTGTTGGTTTCCAAATAACGTTGGTAATTCATTACAATGAACGCTTTCCGTATCGAGAGCGAGCAAGCGCTGGAGGTAAGGTCCAACGAGCCGACCCTCTTTTTCGGCATGATTTAAAAATTTGACGATTTCAAGTTGTCTGGATATCGTATTGATGTGCTTATCTATCTCTGAAGGCTCCATTTCCATTGTAAGGCCACCATGTGATGTACTGAGGGACGAGCTGACACTTTTGTTGTAGACATTTAATTCAGTTTCCAAGTGTTTTTGAGCTTCTACTAAAAAGTGTGATTTTGAGTACAAATCAACGTAATCGCGAGCGTCCTGGGTGTAAAAACGAAAGCATGCCATAGCTGCTCGAATAAAATCTTGCATGTACAGTTGCAGATGGTACAGTGTATGCAAAAATTGCTTTTTCTCCAGACTATGACATGTGTAGACTAGATATTTTTTGTACATGAGAAGGCTTGGATCATTGGCCCTCATAGCGCCAAGAAGTTTTTCAATATTCCCAACATTTAGACAGCGAATGTATATACTGTTGAAAAACAGCTCGGGATCAACGTTGTTCTCCAATATAAAGTCCAGACACTTTTGGAATTCTTCGTACTTTATGTAAAACTCAAGGATGGAGGAGAAACTTGCGTAATTTAGCAAATAGTGCAAGCTTTCTTCGTAGTATACGTTACGCGAATTCCAATTGTTAACAAGAGAAAATTGACCTTGACTGACAGACTTTAGGCTGTTGAGAGTTGTCAAAATTTCTTGCGCTACAGCTGTTTTGGACTGAATCGCGCTCTGAGAATCGTTGGGATTAAGTTGTCTTTGGTTTTCTAAAATTTGTAAGATTTCGACAACTAAAGGAGGATCCTTGATTGGTCGGCTTTTTATCGCCTGACGTCCTCGGTTTGGCGAATCTTCAGATTTTGGCTGTCCAAACGTTTCAAGCAAATTTTCGTTGCCTTTGTTTTCAGATTCAGGATACGTTAAAATGACCCAATCACTAAGATTGTCGTACAATACCTTTTCTAGACAGTGAGAAAACTTGATTCTAGCGCGATCAAAATGACCAGCCTGTAAAACAAAATCAAAAAATTAATAAAAAACGAGACAATAAATATAAAAATAAACTGTACGATTCATGTTAAACGACACCTTTAAATAAGCCTTTCCCCAAGCAGCCCAAACTCCTTGAGTGTCTAGTCCAGCCTTGGTGCTGACATCGAGCGCAAGTTGCCATTGTTCCTTCTCGGTCAGCAGATCCCGTAATTTTCTGAGTACGTGCTCGTCCAGACTGTCGTCCGTAGGAATGAGAGCGAGGCAGTCGGACTGCACAAGAGTGGCAATCAAGTCCACTTGGGAGAGAAAACGGTCACAGTGCGCCAACCCGGCATTCCAACCGAGCTTAGCACACTTCATTTTCACGGCTATTAGTAGGGATCTGATCATCTTGATGATGAGGGTGTGATCGATTTCAGGGTTGATACGTCCACCTGGCCCGGGCTGTAGCAGTCTTTTCATCTCATGACAGTGGTCGAGCATAAAACTACGAGTAACAAAATTGATTTCATCATTTGATTGAAACGTTCCTTTTTTTTGTTTTCAATGCAATGGTAAATTTATATTGCAGCTTACACCGACCTTGCATAAGCCTTGTGATCCGAATGCAGACTCATGATGGACAGGCACATGGATACATTAGGCGCATGCTCGAATGAAAATTCTTCGCGAACAGATTTGTTGTGTGTTTCGTCGGTTGTCAGTCTCCAGGAGTCCGAGGACGCGATGCTGTTTGCGATCGAGGGCGTACCTTGGGCTGTTTGCGTCTGTAGTGCCGTTGCTTGCTTGCAGTCGTCGCAGACGCGCACAAGCACCGATTTAGGATAACCAGAAACCTGCATGCGTTGCTGGGAGCAAGCGGCACAAACGACTCGACCGCAACGACGGCAGTGATGACGGCGATTAAACATCGAGAATATCACGACCTTGCACGAATTACATTCTCTAGCCTGTAAGACACGCGAATCTCAATTTTCGTACAAGTACTTATTTTTATTATTAATATTGGCGTGCAGCAGGCAACGGCAAATAAAAGATTATAAATACATACCTTGTCGTTGGGAATCCATTCTTCTTTTGTTGGCACATTTATTGGCATTGTGAATTCGGTAGTTTTTGTTTCGCTACTCAAAGACGCCGTTAAAGAGCCATCTTTAGGCTTAGAATCAATCCCGTCTCGCTGCAAGGATATTCTAAAGTCTAAAGCCTTTCCAGCATAAAATCTAACTGATTCGTCGAATCTTTCCATTGTGATGCCAGACTTTGGAAGACTAGGTGATTTTTGAATGACATCTAAGATTACGGAAAGAATTTTTAATTTACAATTCATCAACAGCTGTTCCAGCATTAAGAAAGGTTCCTTTATCAAATGGGCATAATGAAAACGATCTTTAGGTTCAAGCTGATCGAGAATTTCAACGCCTAAAAATCGTCTGTGATATATTATCGTTTTATGAGCTTCACAATTTTCCATCAAATATCCCACTACAAATTTCATTGCCCTGATTGATTCCAGTCTTTTGAGAACACCTTTGCATAATTTCATAGACTGACGCTTTGGTAGAGTTGTTAAAAGCTGAAAAATTTTTTGTAAAAATTATTTTAAAAAGCATTCAGGTAAAATTCATGCAAAATCGTAAGTAGCTTACTTTATGGGCGTTTTTGAAGTCTGCGTTGTCATTTTTTAAAAGACCCATTAGCAAATCTTGCATAACGAGAGATTGAATTTCCAACGTGAATGATTGGTATTTCAACCACTCGAGGCATATTTCGAATTTATCAGCCTCCACAAGGGACTGGACTATACAAACAGGATCAGTTTTTTCAGTGTAATTCAGAACATCTTGCCACGTAGAATTTAAATCTTTATTTTCGCAATTTGGCAGCATTTTATGAAAGACGGTTACCCTGCAGAGTGTTTCATTCATTTTAAACCTACAATGAGATGGAAGCTTATCCTTATCGACGTGGTGCAGTGCATGGGAAAGAGCATCTTGGCATAGATAAACAGGCCACTTATGAATGTTAAAAAGTATCATTTGAGCCAGAGTATTGACATCTTTAATTTGATAAATGTACTGTAAAAGCTTTTTTTCGGTATCCGAGTTTATCTCTATTCTGTTAATTAATTCGCAGAGGAGTTTATCCTTCAGATATTGTATTTCCGTGGATTTCATCAAAAATTTACTAGGTAAGGCCTGGATAATGTCAAGGCAGTCTTGAATTCGGTCAGTCTTTAAACACTTTTCTAAATAAATCCACAGATCGTTCAACGATAGGTTTTCCGACACTGCGGCTAGGACTGGATTGTCATCAAACAAAACGGCAGCCAAAGTAGATATCCACGAAGACGAGGAAATGCTTTCGAAACAGGCAGTCCTTTTTATGTTATCACAGCTATTGCCCATTGTATGAGAGCCTTTGTTATGCAAACACTTGACAAGGTAGGATAGCAGCCAGCAATGACCTTCTAAATAATGTAGAATATTTGATTTTAAAGATCTCGAGGACCACTTTTCCACATTATGGCAATCGATATCCGTGCTCCGTTTTGCGGATAATTCGAATCTCGTTACATTTTGTTTTTCATACTTTAAAAGTACATCATAAGATTTTGTCACTGGCTTATAGTTGATAACAGTTATATCCGATGTTCCACTTATCAAATGCTCACGAACATAATTGTTTACAAAAGAAATATTTTGGCTCGATTCATTATTGGTTGTATTGCTACATTGTGAATTCACGATGCTACTTTTTACAAAATTTTCGTAATCTACAATTTTTGGTAAATACACGATTTGAGTATCTTCATGTGAATCGCTATTTTTATTTTCAATTTCAGATTCTCTTGTGCAATAGTAATTGAGATAATCACGAAGACCCTCATTTAAGTCTTGATTAAGAGTTTGCGGAGAATAAATCTAAAATACGAAAAATAATTATGAAAATTTTTAATACGATAATTATAATAATGGAAATAATATTTACAACCATTGAAGTAAAAATAATACAAACAACTTACACGAATAGCAGGAGTTTCAGAAAACTCATTTGCCATTGCAAAAATGACTCGGGAATCATAAACGAGATCCAGATCCTGCCAAGCTATTTCATTCAGGTCTTCGGTATGTGAGAAGAATTGTCGATCCCACGTCATACCTCCCAGAAGCTTAGATCTTAGAGTTGCTAAGGAAATGCGTCCCAAGTCTCCAACGTGATAATTGATTGAAGATAACGAAATTAAATGTCTGAGCGCGTTAAAAGGAGGTTCCATTGCCCAGACACTCAACTGAGCATGTAAAAATAAGAGATTCCAGAGATTTAAGAAAAAAGCCGTTGTTTGTTCGCCATCCGATAATTCACTTAGATCCAAAAATTGCAAAAGTGTTGTTTTGTTCAAAATTTGCTGAATTTCCGAATCGTGGATCAATTTATCGAAATTCTTATTCGATATTCTCGCGCGATCCGGATAAAAACGTTCGATAGCTTGAATTAATTCTAATAAAATATTCGTCACACACTGATTAGGATCTAACGGCTTTTGTACTACCGTACCCTGTAACGACATAAACATAGCGGTCATAAAAAATGTATTAAACTGACAATATGTAAAAGTCAAAGATACTTTACGCTGTTATTGTTGTTAAAGGATTTATTGAGAACTACGCAACCCCATGTATCACTATCAGCAGTGCGCAGCGATTCGTAACAGGTGAGCTTTGGACAGCAATTGACTAATATACTGTGAACTAAATTAACTCCTAATTTATGGGCCACGATATCGAGACTCTCAGGCTCGATGTTCAAGTCGAATATCTGATGCCCAAAGTAGCCATTCAACGATTTACTCAACAAAGACAACTCAGTAGTAAATGCGCCTCGTTCATCTGAAAGAAATTTTTAATTTTATTTTAATGATTCGATTGAAACGAAATTGTTTTCTGCGAATAAAAGAGTTAGCGTACCGTTAGGAACCATTGAGAGCAAAATTTGCAGATGCGCCATTATCTTGTGCAGGTGTTTTTCTTGATTGTTGCTGCAAAGTTCAGCTATGTCATCGAGCGACGTCTCGCCATCGTCACGCTCAAGCCCGTCGATCTGTGAAATTGTCTGGCTCGCCTGGAAGAGCTTACTTTTTTCCAAAAGTTTTTGCCAAAACTCCGTTTTCTCTCTCCACTCTTGAATCTTCAGCGGCACCCTTGCATCGCAGAGCAAACCCGGGATCGAGCTGTTTGTCTTCGCGAGCTTGGGCTCCTGGACGAGTCGCTGCAGATCGTCGAGGTGATGCACGTGGCGGCCACCCTCGAGCTGACTTGCCAATGACCTGACGCGTTTTGCCGCCACGTCCAGGAGACTGCTGGAAAAGCACTCGGGGACAGTTGAGGTGAGGCTCAGATCGAGGGCGCAGAGGGCCAGGATTTCACGGGCGTCGCCCGAATCGCTCGAGAGACGGGCGTTCGACTCCTGCGAGGCCAAAAATGTCTCCAGCTGACTGGTCAGCCGAGAGTTTTGGTAGCCACCTTGCGCCGCTTGACGAATGTTCTTTTGGGATAATCAGTTGTTTTTTTTCATTCATTCGAAGCATATTGGGCAACGAAACGATACATGCATGTTAAATGTACGGACGGCCTGAGGAAAGAAAGCATTGAGGAAAGTATAGTATTTTTTTTTTTTTTTTTTTTTGAACGTCACCGCTGTCAAGTTATCAAGGCGTAATAACATTTATTTCGAGGTAGCGCTTTCTCTCGCCGAGCTATCGATGTTTACAGGTACATAAATGTTTTATTTGAAAAAATTGTGCGGCTTACCTCGAGTATTTGAAGCTCTTGTTTTCTCTTGGAAGCGGAATCAACAGTGTCCGTGGAGGAGTTCACTTGTTTCGTCACTTCATCTCGAAAATGGCGCATCGCCTTGGAAAACCTAACTTGACCGTCCAATTGGGTGCCCTTCATGTCAAACATCTGCAACCAAGTTCACGGTCGGATACACTTGTATTTTTCAACAACAACAAAAAAAAATCATATTAATATATTCCCGTGACAAAATGGCTCTGAAATACAGCTTGTTGGTGCTAGTTATTTTATTAGCACTGAATACCGCATCGAGTTTTTCATTATTTCACGATGAAAGTGAAAAAAGCTCGTCGGCTGTAAGTTGAAACGAAGGGCGAGAAATAGCGCTCGATGGGTGTATACTTTAATTTTCATGGCATCGCTTGCCACAGGATCGCGGGACTTGGGTTATTGCGTTGGACGACGCGGATGCGGAAAACAACGTCAACGAACACGAGATGATTCAGCCCGAGTCGTTGGGCATCGAGATCTTCGTGGAGGACGAGACGAAGTACGGACCGCTTCATGCCTACGTAGCGCGATCGACGAATCAACGGACGCTGGAATCGGCAAACAAAGTCCCGAACGGCGTGTGAGTGTTTGAAGCCAAGGTGCTTTTTTTCTCTTGTTTTTGGACACATTGTAGGTACATATATAAGTCAAGTTGTGTACCATCAGAATCGACGATTTTCACAATACTAAAAAAGCGTATCGATATATTTTTTTCTTCTCTCAAAAAAAAAAAAATAATAATAATAATAATAATAATAATAATTCAAGAGTAAGTAGTGATGGTTGTACGCACGTATAAAAGTATTTCAGAGCAGAAACGTTGGCTGAAAACGTTTTCCGATCACGACAGTTAAAATTAATATCAAGTGGTGGTGCACACGAGGCAACGGCGGACACGGGTACCGTTGAGATGGGAGCCGTCGAAACGGCGAAAATTGATTTTTTCGGAGATTCACCGATCGCGACCGAACAGCCAGTGGGAATCCGTCGTCGGCACATAAGATTACGGAGAAAAACAACGCAGGCGACGATTGCAACGTTAGCCGATTCAACGAAAGTCACGGCTAAAGAGTACAGAGATTACGACGGGCATGGATATCTATCGTCTTACCGAGTGACACCGGCACTGGTGCACAGTATTAGGCGACGCGAGCTAACTGTACATGAGACGAGGTCGCCAAATTTCGGGGTAACTCGTGCAAAAAGTACGGTCGCCGACGTACCGGGGAAGCTCACGAGTAATCCCGCGCAGCCTGAAAGTACAGGTGACGGTGATGGTTTTGAGAAAATTATGCCCGAGTATGGCGTTGAAATTCACAATGACGTCAAGCCGGACAATTTCACGTTTAATTTCACGGACGACGAGATACACAAGTCGCTGAAGAACATCGTGAAAAATGCTCTAGACTTGAAAAAACCGCGCAACTGTTCCACGTTCGAGGGTTTCAAGTACGGATTTCAAGCTCTCGAGTGCGCGATAGCCAGTCGAGCGACCGGAAAGATTTGGAAAATCGTCAAATTCTGGCTGTGCGTCTACGCTTTTATTGCAATTCCCTGCTGGTGCCACAAAGGTTTAACACAACCCATTTGATCAAAGTTTCAATACACATATTTCCACGCACATAGCAATAACTCAGCCAAGCGACAATATTCCAAATTTTGAATTTCAGGCTGGTGTTGCTGTTGCTTTCGCTGCAAATTTTGCTTCCCGAGTAAAATTATCATTAAAGAAAAAAAATACTTGGTCGAAAATCCACCGGGAGTTTTGATAGACAGAACTAAAAAGTCGGCCGAAACTTTGAAGTACAAACCGACGATATTTGAAAAAGATGCCTACGAGCGGCTTGAAAGCGCAATGAGAGATCTTTGATAAACACGCAAAGGTATTAAAAAAAATGTGTTCCAAAGCCTATACCTCGATGACTTGCTGAGCTCTCGCGTGATCGGCTTTCCAGAGGCACTGAAGGACAAAGCTTTCTTTTGACGCCAGCATAAAGTTGACAACGAGCTTGGAATCGACGGAAGTCTCGTTGCTCGGCGTGGTCGTGGCGCTCGCGTGAGCTTTGCTCCGTTTTTTACTGCCACGCTTGCTCGTGTTGTCGGTTGAGCTACTGGCCTCGGACGAGGCTTCCAACTCTTCGGACCTGCTCTCCTCGTCCGAGCTGGCACTCGGATCGTTGTAAAACAAAGCTTGGCCAGCCAACCCGTATGAAAAGCTCGGCCTGTCGACGACGAGCAATCGCGCGTCCGCATCCCCGGACTCGTGACTGGTGAGCAATTCGAGACGCCAAGCTGCGTCAGCCAGAATTACGTCCATGCGGACGATGCGTTGATGCAGCAGCTCGAACTCGCCGTCCGAGCCGAGCTCGCGTCTCAGCTTGGCTAAGTCGATCCCCAGCTGCGCGAGGCAGCGCTTTAGATGATCTAGCAGACACTTGACCGAGCCCACGCTACAAACGAAGCCGTGCCGCTCAGGTGTATCTGGTTCGCGGCTCTCGCAGCCCGAGCTGCTGCTCTCGTAGCCGTCCTCCTCCAGACTGTTGTCCGTCGCGTGGAAGTGCGCGTCGTGTCGCAGGAACAGCATCGAAAATACCTTTAATCAAACATCCGACTTTAAATGTTAAACATCTAATATTAACATTGTCTTACAAAAAACTTACGTTCTCGACAAGCTCTAGTCTAAAGCTCAGCGGATCTAACGCGTTCAAAGATGATTCCAGCAGGGCAAAGTAGTGCGGTGCTGTCTCGTCGCTCGCTTCGTTGGCGAGCACGGCTTTGAGGGCGGTCTGCATGATTTTGTATGCCCTGAATACTTTGACGGCTTCATCCTTACCGTTCACAAGACTCGTTATCTCGTTGTCATCGCACTCGTGGATGTCCATAAATTTTTTAATCACGCCTAGTATACTTTGGTCTTGCAATCTGTCTAGTATACGCTTTACTGATAAGCTCTGATCCAAGGTGACGGACGTGCATTTTCTTCTGCCTTCTAAAATCCATTTGATCACGGCTACCTGGCTCTTCAAGCACTCGGTGAGATTTACGAGAATCGGCTCGTACTCGTATTGGCTGTGGCTGCACTTGTTTAACAAAAACTTTAGAGACTCGCATAGGCTAAAACTTGTTTTCCACGTTTCCTCTTCAGCTGTGATTCTCACGTCAGGTAAATTATCCAAAAAATAAAACAATGTCACGGGCCAAATATGTCGTAGCAGTGGACAAGACATGATTTTGCCAATTTCGTCATATTGTCCGTTATTCAAGAAAGCTGTGTTGATTTCCTGTTTCCAAAGAAGAAAGTTATAAAATTAAAACTGTTGACAAAATTTATTGTTATTACTGCAGTAGCAAAAAACTCACCAAAATATCATATAGCCAATGAACATTTCGTTTGATTACTCTTAAAGCAAATTCTTTGGCAGATGGTTGAGCTTTCATAAAATCGCTATTATGATTAAACAACATCAGGTGGCTAATTTTTTTAGCATGGATTACGTCATGGGCAGGCAATGATCTAAAATATTTGCTGTCTACAAATTTGTGCCACTCTTTCAAGAATTTTGCATTTTTTCTAGAATAAAGTGCCAACTCTACATCATGGAAACTACAAATATCAAATACGCGAGGATACAGCCAATTCAACCATTTATCTTCCTCAGATTCCCTGATATTTAATTTTGATAAAATACAGAGAAATGTTCCTAAAGTGTTGTTAATATTTTCTTTCTTAACTATTCTTTTTATAGCGTTTGCATAAATATTTTGCAAAACTAGATCTGATAGTATAGGCCACACATGAAATAAATCATTGATAAGCCAACAAGTCAATGCTGGACTAATGCACAAATTAGTTTCCAAAAATAGTGATGAAGGTAAAGAAATTTCTTTTTCACAATCAGTATCTTCCTGTTTGGCACGTAAAATTGCTCTAAAAAGCTCCAACAGTTCCTGAATCAAAAAATGTTAAAAATAACGATTTTACTTAAATGTTCACATTTTAAAATTGTCAGGTCTTGTAACAAAATTTTATCAAAATTAAAGTAAAACTTCATTTTTTTTACACAATATTAAATAAAAGTATAAGAGGCAATTAATTAATGAATGATCTTGATAATTTTGAACATACCTTTTCTATATCTTCTGGAATCGAATCATTGATTAAATGTAAATTGGAATGAAATTGAATAGTTTTTAAATTTTCTTTGGTTTCCAGGGAATCATCTAGTCCTAGTATTAATTTCTGACTAATCCACTCGTACTGCTGTTTATCATTGTATATTTGTCTAAAACCAAGAAAAAAAAAGCAAAATGAATCACTGATGCTCTGATATGTTTAAAAATACTTGCTGTGTATGCTCTGGTTTTGTACCAAAACACAAAAACTATAAAAAAAAGAGGATACACTCAATGCAAAGATTAAGAGATGATAAATAAATGCGTGTGAAATTAATAAAAAAGACCACTCATTGAGGTGAGCTTCAAAAAATAAAATGAAAATGTACTAACAGATTTGTGTCGATTAGATGCTTTAGGTGCTCGATATCATCGCAATCGTAGTTTGCTGAGTGGCACGTTTCAATCTCGGTGTTGAGAGTGACCAAAGTCGTGTACCACAACCTCGAGCAAACACACCTTTCAATTTCCAGGAACTGCGGATAATCCTTAGCCATGCTGCTTCGCAATATATTTTTTTTAAAGCGAGCATTGCAGGATGGTACCACCCATCCATTAGCTAATTTAACGTATAAGACTTATCTTCACGTTAGCTGATCTCAATTTTCTCTCTCGCAGCTTGTGACAAACAGTCAACGAAATTGCAGTATTAGAACTTGTAACTTGTAACAGTTGCAACAGTTGCAACACAACAGACAACAATGACAACACTTCATTAATGAAGCTATATATACATCTTATCAATGTTTTGTTTCGAAACGTCATATACCCCCTCTCCTTCCAACTATTAAGGCGCGTTCATGGTGTAGATGTTACGTAGAGTGTAGAAAAACAGAGCCCCGAACGGCCCGAACCCGACAACCCGAGCCCCGAGCCCCCAATACACACACAAGCCATCCCGCACCAATCAAAGTTGAAACAATCATTAAACGATTTTCGCCAAGTTGGTTTCAGTCAGTAAGCTTATCGAAAGTTGAAATTTCTCTGTCAGCCAGAAAATTCAATTCAACTTAACGTATAAGCCGATATCGATGGGTGTACCTATTCCGTAATCGCCGCCAGCCAGTTACACAATCAATGTTGCGTGGTAGGGGGGGGGCGCTACTTTCAATTTACTGGTAAATCTGGTAATGTGTTCCGCAATCTCACCACATAGAAAAGCAGACATCAGTCTCTCCGCGCTCTTTTTCGTGACTTTTTCTGATCATATTAACAAAACAAAGACCAACGTCATCTGCTTTTCTACTGGTAAGATTGCGGAATACACCCTGTAATGTACTGTATTATACCATTCCGGCGTTCCTGTTTTATTGGGTTGTACCATTCCACCGTCCCTGTTTTATTGGGTCATGTAGGGTTATACCATTCCAACGTTCCTGTGTCATTACGTTATACCGACATTTCGCCGTTCCTTCGTTATACTATTCCGTTTCTGTGGATGTATTCCATAATCGCCACCACACTGTAAAATATACAATCGTAGAAATACGAGTCCACTTGTAAAAATATACATGGGTAGCGACGTAAAATAATATCACGGACTAGTAATCTTACAAATTTTTACGTTAGTAACGTGCAGCATTGAAACAAATCAAACTCGAAGAAGACGAACGATATTTCTCTATTTCGACGCTACCGCCGAAGAAATTGTAATCTTTATGACACGTTTTTCTTTTTACTGTCGTGTAGTAAAATTTTTTTTTCAATTCTATACTTAATTTAAGAAACAGTAATAACATCCAAAAGATTGTTCGTAAAAATAAACAAGATAAATTTTTGTATGTAAAAAAATTTTTTTATTAATGTAAAAATAGACGTGTATATTATTATCAATAATTTTTGTACATTTAATCAATTCTCTTGTATCGACTATCGCATAAACTGTATAAAATTATAATTGGGCGTGGCTTGTGCTCCTTTGCATAAGCCTTCACAGTTCCCCAAAGGTTTTCGCAGATCTCTATAACATATTTTTTGAGTGATGCACGTAACTTTCTACAAAAGTAAAAAAAAAAATTCAATTTGTAATCTATTTGTTACACTATTTACTTTTTATCTACAATAATAAAATTCACTTACGAGTCCGCAATCAGCTCTTGAAGACTTTTTTGAAAGTCCTGCTCATCCTCATTTAACTCTAGATAGGAGCTAAATAATCTAATAACAGACATATCTAAGGAAACACCAAACAGTTCAAATGGATTTTTATATCCACACCAATCGAAGAACGGTGACATTTGTGCAAGCATGGCGTTCTTGTAATTTCTTTTGCTGCCAGCAGATAACTTTTCCTTGTCAGTAAGGATAAAGTTTATTGCAATTTTTTCGCTTGACGGGTTAGACGAAACACTTGAATCGTTATTGGGATTTGGTTTGCTGTCAGATCTGTTTAATATGGCGGTCGTAGTATTTTCAGTCTGACGAAAGTAGTCTGATAATTCCTAAATTTTCAAATTAACAATAAGCTTGCGTGGAGTTGAAGATTTTAGATTTTTTTTTTTCAATTTACCTTGGTATTGATTTTCCGCTCCTGGAATCTATCACGTTCCCAGGTTAGTATCCTTAATGAGCCCCTTTCTCCGTTTTTCAACATAACAACATGGTTAATACTGTTCTCTTGGCAGTACTCCATTATTTCCTCGAAAACTGTGAATTCAATTAAATCGACTTTGAGATTAAGTGCCCACAATTCTCGAAAAATATCACCCAATTCTTTTTTATTTCGCTGGGGCTCCCCGTCCACGCAGCAGACTCCCACGTCAATAGCAACTTTATTCTCGTGAATAAACTCGTTGGACAGTTCGCCTATTGCCAAAACTAATTTGTCCAATGAAATACTGATTCCAACACCAAACTGTTCAGCGTGGTTCATTATACCCGTGCGCTGCAAAAATTGACGAAATGACGAGAGAATTTTGTCATATCTGAAACAATTTAAAAATTTGATCATTTTTTTAAAAAAGCATGAATAAATCTCCAATCGTCAATTTCTGTCCAACTATTCCAATAAATGTTTTCACGCGCAAAATACAAGTGCATAAAAACAATGAATCGGTATGACACGGTGGTTAGTAATCAAATCAATTAATTAAAAAAAGATGTTTCAAATAGAAACATTTATGATGATGATGATAATAATGACTTAAATCCTACCTTCCACCGGCTGCAATAACGTCTTGACTGATTCGCTTGCGTTTTTTATTTTCATATGTTATTTGGAAAAATATTCCGCTATACTGTTCGATATTGAGTACAAATAGCGGTGTCACTACAACTGGCCACTGAAACCGTATGGTTCACATTAAAATAACCAGAATGAATTTTTTCAGTACCTACTCGCAAAATCGCTCCTTTGTAACTTAAAACTAAGATTTTCATCCATCAAATTACAAAATTCTAAAATCATTTTAAGTTTCCAGCACAAATCTCATTTTTCGTCAGAGAATTCGTTGCAAACAAGCTATGAAAATTTTATTTTTTTTAAAACATTTTTGTAAAATCGCTGCTTCAAACTTTTTCGTTAATTTTAGATAAGAAAAAAAATATAATAATAGATTTACAGGAAAAGAATAAAAAATGTTCATTTGTTAAAATGTTATTTTTCTATTCAATCGCTACGTGTACGTATGGGAATAAATTACCTTCACCCCCAAACTCTCTGCAAAACTGATGACCGTTTCGATATCTTTGAGACCTTGCTTTGCCAAAGCTGCTATTTCGCCTTTCCTCCTCGTGATAAATTTAAGGTCATCAGGGAGTGCCGATATTGAAAATTCAGTATCAAATAGCTTAAAAAGCATACTCATAGCTTGCTCAGTTAAACATAAACTCGTCAAGTGAGTTTCAATCTGTAGAGGTTTCAATTTGCGCGCATCACGCAGAATCGAGTATATGTCTTGAAATTTCTCGCGCTCAATACCACAAGCCATTAGGATGGCCTGAAGCAGCAAGGAGTGATTAATGCGGATAGTGTAAGATCGGTTCTGCAGCTCAGGGAACTCATTATATATTTCCCAGACTATAGCAATAAGCTCTGCTTCGGCATTCAATGTCACTAGAGGACTAATAATGTCGAAAGCACCCTCGTATAACTCTCGTGGATGAAATCCAATGTGAGCCTGATTTGGATTGTGGTTCTGGAAAAAAAAAAAAATGTATTCAATAAATACTCATAACTTAGAAGGTAGAAGTTTTACAATTCCATCTTTTTTTTTTTTTTTTTACAAATGACACGCAACATACCTTATTTTCTCTGTATACCCTCTCGATAGCGTATCTTCTTATTTTCCTAATAGAATTCCACGCTACGTATCTTGCAAAAGGTGCACGCAAGTCGTATGGTATGGAGACGATACTACCTGTGCGAGTCATCAGTTGAACGCAACTATCTGGTAAAATGGAGAGACCAGATTTCGGCATGAGTAGAGGAGTCACGATGCACTGCCCGCCATGTCTCTGAAATACTTTGATGACTTTTGTCTTGACATATTCTTGAGTAAATGGTGCCTTCTGTAGGCCAATTTTCTTAACTGAAAATGGCATGTCATACGTCATGTCTTCAGCTGGTGTTGCTTCTTGTTGTGAAAAACAACAACTCACGAGATACTTGTAAGCCTTGCTCTGAGCATCAGACAGAGTATGACGAACCATTTCTTGTAATTCTGCCTCTTCCAGCTGGGGTGGTGGTAAAAACTCGGATACCAATAATTCATTAGCTGATGGTCGTTGGCTTGGATCGTGATTCAACAACCAGCTATCATAAATAAATAAATCAATTGATTAATAAATGTATGATGAACAAGAAACGAAATTTATTTATGAACTAGTTCTTAGTTGAGATTGCATATTACCATAAAAGATGTTTAGTGTTTGTCTCATTGAACTCGGGAGGCAAAAGAATCTCTTTAGATCTAATGTTTAAAATTATTTTAACGCGCTCCATGCCAGTTTTGAGAGGCTTGTAGCACATTTCAAAAAAAATAATTCCCAAACTATAAATATCTACTTTCTGGTTGTATATAGCTTTCACTGCTTGCGTAGACAATTCCGGAGCAACATACAAAGCTGTCCCAACTTGCCCAGTTAACGATTCTGAATAGTCTTTTTCAGAGCCTAAACCTGTTACATAAATAAATCAAATTGTGTACATCTATATATTTACATGATTAATTATATTTATGAAATTCCATTAAATACCTTTGTCAACTTGAGATTCTTTTTCAATACTGTGCGGTAAGCTTGGAAGAATATTTGTCGTTGCCAAACCAAAATCTCCAATTTTCACGTGATCGTTGCTGTCCAAAAATATATTGACAGGTTTTAGATCTCGGTGAATCATACCCTTTTGATGTATGTGCGACAGACCTTCGACGATTTCTCGAAATAAGCGCCAAATTCTTTCCCCATCTTTATAAAGACCATTGTCAATGGCAGTTCTTAAAGTACTTTTTTCACAAAACTCCATTTGTAAATACATAAACTGAATTTCTTTTTTGGCTTTTGGTCCTCTGACTCCATCTGGAGTATCACGAGCAGAGCATGAGTTAGATGTTTGCGATTTTTCACTTTCTGCAAATTCTATACTGTCAGATTCGTCGGTGCACGTTTTTGTTGCTGCGCTAAATGAAGGTAATAAAATAAAAGTGAAGTGTTTTGTTTGCTATTCTTTATATTAAAGTGAATAATACATTATTAAGGCGTTTTAATTTGCTCTTACGGATATTTCCAATCTATATCGCTGTCGGAATCATCATCACACTGATCACTATTATCTTCTTCGCTATCATCAGCAGCTACACTAGCTCGGGAATTATATGAAACATTCCATTCAACCTCGTGCATGGGTGGAGCTAATTTTTCAATATTTTCACTTCCAAAGTTCTAGTAACGATGGTAGTAATATTTAGTAGTAGTAATAATAATAAAAATAAATATATTACTATTATAAAAGCAAATAGCAATAAAAGGAATTTTCTATATATACTACTGAAATAAGTAAACAAATAAAAAAGAATTGACCATCAGTTACGTAAAATATTAAAATGTCTTACGTTATCATTACTTAAAACTCCTCTATCTTTAATGGTCGAGGTGACTTTTATTGATGGCGTTGCAGAAGGCATAAATGCGTTGTATGTCGAATCATCAAGGGTTGCACTTTCAATCCAGGAATTATAATACCGAACAACGTTCTCGTGATTCAATCTGGATAATAGTTTTACCTCGCGCGTCATCTTTTTATTCAGCTGCTTATTTTTTGGATTTAATTTGATTCTCTTCAAGGCGTACAACCCGCCATCCAGTTTATTTCTAACTTTCAACACGTCACCAAAGGCTCCGTTTCCCAACCACTTAAGTACTTCGAACTCGTTTTTCAGACGCGACTGTCCACCAAAAGCTGATAGATCGAAAGGTATATCGCTGTCGTCGGGCTCTTCTTCTGGCTCTATACAATTTTGCTCTTTGCTGCCGTTCAGTCTTGGAGTAGGTAAGCCCCGCTCGAGTGGCGTTTGAATAAAGCAGTGTTGCAGGAGTTGCTCTGCTGACCAACGTGATCTATCATCGTTTACAAGGCACTTTAATATAAAGTCTTTTAAATCCGGCTGAAACATACGAAAATAATTATTTTAGCAAAGGGAACGAATTTAGTATTTTCATTACCCGTTACCTGGAGGTCATTACAACACGTCGTGTCGCCTGCCAAATCATCTTCGGTGAAAATTGAACCCTTTGCCAAGGACAACAAAAGAATACCAAACTTATGAATATCGCCTTTTTTACCGCTTCTACCTTGGGACGTGATATCATGTTCAACTTTGGACAAACAACATGCTTGGTATAAATCTGACAAGCGTTTTTCAAGTGAATAATTGGCAAGCCTAACGAGTCCTGCTCTATCAATGTAAACATTGGTATCTCGAAGGTCTTTGTGGACAACATTGTTTTCGTGCAGGTACTGAAGGGCGGACAGAATTCCAACTGCTAAATGTTTCAGCATATCCTTATCAACTGGAATGTTTTCTTTCAGATAATATGAACAGCTTGTTCCAAACTAAAAAATATATATATATATATATATATTGTACATTTTATTTGTTATGGCCATAGATTCTTAAAAATAATATTATATTATAAGAAATAAGTATATTAATGAAACTCACAACAAATTCTTGCAAAATATAAACTATAATGTTATCTTTATCCTGCAAATACTTCATGTTTAGAAAATGAACAAGATTCATGTGTTGTAGTTTATACAAATGATTGAGTTCTTGTTCAATTCCTGCTATCTGCTTTATTAGATTTTGTAAATTGTTGACATCACTATTATCATGACCAGATGTTGCACACTTGAGTGTCCACTCTGTCACAGCTAGTAACTCTCCAGAAATACAATCGACTCCAGCATAGCAAATCGATCCTCCTCTTTTACTGTGTCCTAAGCACTTGCCTCTATTAACTTGTCTTTCTCTCTTATTGTTATCAAAGTGTAAGAGTTTGGTTCCTCTATGCTCACATAAAGAACCCTCTGAGCTCTCGGATGTACTCACGCATCTTTTTCTGGAAAAAGCCCTAAATCTTTCTTGAGGCGAAATTGTTGTGGATCTTAGAAAATTGAGATCAGTATCAAACGAAAAACGAGTTAATTCACGCCGATTATGCATTTGAATTTCCTTAAATGCTTCTTGCCTTTTGGAAATTTCATCTTGTAAGACACGTCTCTCTTTGTCTTCTTTCATCTGTTTCTCTTGCATTTCAAATTTGATTCTTTCTTGCTGTTTTGAAACCATTTCTTCGTAAAAGCTGCTATACCTCGGCTTGTTGTTGTGTTCATGGAGAAATCTCTGAACATGCTGACACAGCTCATAAATCATGACTTCCCCGATGCTGTCTCTAGCCAAAGCTTCAAGTTCTGAAAGTTCTGTTGCCAATTGTTGATTGGACAAACCTTCACCATTTTCCAAGCAAATTTGGGGTGCTCTGTAGATAGGAACGTATGTGACATAGAGCGTTAATTTGAAAGAATAAAAAAATGCTTACTCTTCAGGGTATTTTTCGTTGCAGGTAACGTGCAAGTCTACTTTTGTATAAATTTCTGCTGGTCCAGACATGCTTTTCTGAGGAGTAAGAGTGATGGAGATGTGTAAAGGTTGCCATTTCTTTTTTTGCTTACTTTTGCGCAGATCACGTAGTTCATTGACAAAGATAGACTGTTCAAAAAAGTAAGATGATATTAAATACGGATAAACAAAATAAAACAGTTGTCTAAAATAAAAAAATTGTAGAAAAATCGATCACAAGTAATACTTACTTTTAAAACCTCGAGCTCACTATTTTGTCGGTCTTGATAGGACTCTTCGCTCGACATTTTGACAAACAAATATTAGGTCCTCATGTTTCAGCGATCGAGTTGTCGAAAAAATTCAACAACTCGTCGTCAATTTGTGACTCTGTGCTGGATGTCAATTTTTCCCAAAAATACTTGGATACATCAATACTTCTCTGTATAACTCTCACTCAAATGTTGACAAGCCTCCCACGCTTAACCTGAACTTTGTACAAGATATACTTTTTTCATGCAATCGTGTAGTACTTACAAAATGTTGAGTCTAATGAAATTGCATGAAACAGCTTTACATTATTATAACTAGAATATTTATTAATTACAGCCAATTTATTTATAATTAAAAAACTACACAACCTGTATTAACTACATCGTGTTAAATCTCTACTCATAATATGCACCATGCAGTGTGCAGACTGCAAACTGCACTGCACACAGTGCACACTGCACAAGTATAAGATGACATTACTTTAACTAACTTTTAACACTTCGAGACTTCGACTCTTTCGAGTAATTCGAGAGGAACTCGAATCGAGTTCATAAATGAAGAGATGGGTGCAAATTTTGGATGCGTTTTTTTTACTTTTAATTTTATTTTTTAATTTGATTGTCAATTGAGAATTAAGTTTTATCAACTTAAAAAATAATTCAAATTCAACGAATCAATTCATGCTAATCAGATCCTAATAATCTACATACACATATGGTAAGTGTGGCGATAAACTTCCTCGAGAAATCGACCGACCGACCGAACGCATAGAGATTAGAGATTTTGACCGAACGTAAAAAAAACGCACCCTAGCTTTTTTCTCTCTTTCCCCACTTGCAGGAAATTTAAAAAATTAATCATTCGAGTCATAGTTGGAGCTCCCCGCAGTAGCTTAAATATACTGCTTATCGTACTATTCGCGGTAGATTTAATTTTCTGTAAAAAATGTATGGATTTTGATGATTTAACGCAATAATGTGTCAGCCATATAAACAAAACAAAGACCAACGTCGTCTGCTTTTCTACTGGTGAGATTGCGGAATACACCCTGTATGTATATATTATACCATTCCAATGTTCCCATTTGTTGGGTTCCTGGGTTATCCCACTCCACCGTTCCTGTTTTATTGGGTCATGTGGGGTCATACCATTCCAATGTTCCTGTGTTATAGGGTCATGGGGTTGTACCATTCCACCGTCCCTGTTTTATTGGATCACGGGGTTATAGTTATACCATTCTAACGTTCCTGTGTCGTTAGGTTATACCTACATTCCACCATTCCTTCGGTTTACTATTCCGTTTCTGTGGGTGTTTCTATAATCGCCACTTTAGAGTAAGTATATCTTAAATGTTTATGTAAAAGCAGCACTGTAATAGAGCGGAACTATAACATAGTAGGAATAGTAGAACGACTGAACCAACCTAACGATAAATACGATGATGGTCATTAAGTGATCGAACATTCGCTCCGATCTCAGTATACTCGACATAATTATTATATGTCGAAGCGCTAAATCGCACATCACAAAACAACAAATAGATATTACAAATTACAATAACTTCACGGATTGCGATTGAACTAATTTTTTAACCAATTTTTTACGCAGGCATTTGGCAATATTAGCAATTACGGGAAATCTGCGAAAACCATGTTACAATTTCACACTTCTGTAAAATATTTCATGAAAACTAAGGTTGTGTTCGATTTAGCGCGCCGAGCGCTCGTACAAAAAGCGGACTGCGAAACGAATGGTATGTGAATGTACTGGATCCGTACCATATAACTATTTTTCTGTATATCGGCCTATGTTATAACATAGGCCTGTGAAGCAAAAAAAAGTTATATGGTACGGCCCCTGATTCTATGATTTTTGAATTATTTTTTAAGTTATTAAAACTTTATTCTCAATTAAAAAAAAAATAAATACAAAAAATTTAATAGGTTGAGGAAACAATTCAGAGTACCTAATCCATAAACAATAAAAAATTCTTTGCAATTTCGGACGAACGGTAATTTTTTTAATATGCATGGGCACGTTAAATTATAATAATAATCATCTGATATAATAATTATGAACTTTTAAATACAAGTTCATAATTATTTTAAAAGTTGTGTACAAACTGTTGATTTATAATTATCATCCCATCACTCATATAGATGTTTACTGTAAGTACATAATATTTATACTTATCAAAACAAAACTTTCAAACGCGGCATGAAATCGTCGTCCGCCGAATCGAAGAGATGCGCACGCACGCTCAAAATAAACAATCCTCTCGACCAGTTGCGGTTTACTTTGAAAGTCAGAGACGGTAGAGGTGCGAATGCGAGGTTACAGTTAAAGTACAGTATAGGTTGTATTTACAATTAGCGAAGTTCGGAGAGGAGATAATAAGTAGTCGGTACTCGGCAATCGGCCCAGAAGGAGCTGTATTCTTCCATGTATATACTTTATATTTGTATCCATACTTAACTTGAATTATGCTGACGCTCATACTGACGCTAGTAGCATGCTCATAGCCCAGCAATAAAATACAATCCCAGCATTGTAAGTAGATTGTAATTGCAAGTGAAGGAGAGTATACCTACTCTACCTACGCATCTATGTAATACATAATAGGTATATATGCCACAGCCACATACCTGATACCTATTAAGTACATTAAACCGCGATACATCGTGAATCGTGAATCGTTCGTGATAATAAGTATATTGTGATCGTGGAAAATTCGTAGTAAGAGTTATAGGTAGGTACACTCGTGGCTGGTGGCGATTTTGGCGACAGTGGCGACACATGCACATGCATTCTGCGCTTCTACAACCTTATACCTATAATACCTAGTACCTACCTTCTCTCTCTGCGCTGTTCTGTCTGGACACTCTGGACTGGACTGTGAATGTGGAAAACAGAAAGTGAGAGAGAAAGAGCGATATTGGCCGGTAGCCCGTAGCACTGCAGCAGCGAGCCAGCGAGGCGAGACTCCTCGTAGTGAAGCTGCGGCCACTAGCTATACACGGGCACGGGGTAACGCGGCGCGGCTGTAAAGTAAAGTATATAGATATAAAGGATTAATACTAAGTAGACCAAAAGAAAAAGAGAGAAAAAGCAAACGAACGGACTCTTTGGGGACTCTGTAAGTGCCTCGCTCCGCACTCTATAGTAGCTGCCGCAGTAGGCTCCTCCTCTGCTGCCGGAAGGAAGGAAGGAAGCGAGCGAATGCGCGACTGATCAGGAATCAGGAGCAATAAACAGGTGACGAGTGACGAGTGTGTGGCGAGTCACCGAAACCGAAAGCTCGCTCGAGGAGGAGGTAAGAAGTGCGCGCAGCTGGTTAATCGTTCGTGTGTGTGGTACTTTAGGTCGAGGTATTGTAGGTACCTGGCGCGAGAAGGAATAAGTATAACGAGAGAGAGAGAGAGGCAGACGCATCATCATCATCATCAATAATAACCCTACACGGAGCATCAGTATCAGTAGCAACAACAACAACAGCCGGGTAACGTGCGTAACAATTTGAAGGAGAAGCCAAGTCAGCAAGTTAGTATACGTACGTAGACTGCGGCAGCAGTTATACACCACCATCATTAATACCACCGCCACCATGAGCCTCAGCGAGGAGAGCAATCCTCGGACGCTGTACGTCGGTAATCTGGACGTAAGCGTGTCCGAGGATTTGCTGTGCGCCCTCTTTTCGCAAATCGGTCAGGTCAAGGGCTGCAAGATAATACGCGAAACGGGTAATGACCCGTACGCATTTGTTGAGTTCACGAACCACCAGTGCGCGGCCACGGCCCTCGCCGCCATGAACAAGCGTCTCTTCCTGAACAAGGAGATGAAGGTTAACTGGGCCACGAGTCCCGGTAACCAACCGAAGCTCGACACGAGCAATCATCATCACATATTCGTCGGTGATCTGTCGCCCGAGATCGAGACCCAGACCCTCAAGGAGGCCTTCATGCCCTTTGGTGAGATCAGCAACTGCCGAATCGTGCGAGATCCCCAGACCCTCAAGAGCAAGGGCTATGCCTTTGTATCGTTCGTCAAGAAGAGCGACGCCGAGGCTGCTATCACAGCGATGAATGGCCAGTGGCTTGGCTCGCGCAGCATTCGCACCAATTGGTCGACGAGGAAGCCCCCGCCCCCGAGGACCGACCGGCCCCGCAATGCTAACAGCAAGCCCAACTACGAGGAGGTACGTTTTCCGGCCGACGATCTGGTCGTTGTACCACCACGACCACCAACACTCCCAAAGCACAGAGATTCATTCGCACGCAGTCGTGTGCGTGCTACTGTCCGTTGATCTCTCTGTTTGTACACGTCTGTCTGTCTCTGCCTGCTGGTTGACTGACTGACTCTGACTCCAGCTGGCCGGCTGGCGAGCGAGCGAGCTAGTGAGTGCCAGTCGCTACTCTCTGCTGCTGCTGGCACACCAGTTGCTTCCCGTCGCTAAGACACCTTCCTCTTGTACGCTGGGTTTGTTCGGGTTCAAATTCACCACACAATGTCTTTAATCAATGTCCGCTCTCTTTCTTTTATTCTGTCTATATTATTCTTTATCATTCACCACTTTGCATTACTTCCTAAAACAAAGGCAATCTCCTCTTTATATCCAAAAGCTTGCACCTGCAATTGACTATACTGCTGGTTTTTACTGCAATCATATTTATCATGCCAAACACAATGTACTATTTCGATTACAAAAGCAGTGTTTACTTTCTGAACTAAACTTAGATACTCTTTTGTTTTGTTCATTTTTACACATTCAAATATTTATTCCTTACTCACACCAAAAAAGCTCTTAATATTTCTATATCTATACCTACTTACGTATATCTACTCTTTATGTCTCTAATTTGGACAAACAGGTGTCTTTACCATTTTACTGAGTATAATTTAGTCGTTTCAGAAACACGACACCTATTTGTTCTATAAGTTAAGTTTTATTTGTTGTAAAATTTTATACTTTTAATTTTATTGGACTTAAGATTTAATGAAATAGATCAAATCAATGTGTTGAATCAACTCATTAAATATTTCTTTGAATTTTTTTTTTTTTTTTTTTACAATTGAAATGTCAAATGGTAAGACACTTGAAAATAATAATTTTGTTCATTTTTAAATTCTTATAATCTGCTTCTTGCGCTCAAGATTGAACATAAGGCTCTTAGATTTATATTAATTATTAAATTTCGACTCAAGAAAATATGGAAAGCTATATAAAAGCTATGAGTTTATACATATTTTTTTTAAACAAAATACTTGTCAACACTTATTGTTTTTTGTTTTATAGCTCTAAAATGCGCCAACATCATATTACCGTTGTATATCGATGATTGCGTAAAAGAAACGGCTCATTCTGGTTGAAGAAGCAGCTAATTCAGAACTTTCTTCTCAGATTTTGAAGCGGTAGTACTATTATTTTATTTAATAAATAAAATTTTGTGAATTAACTTCTTTTTCAACCTAAATCTGAATTTGCTGTTTCTTCACCCCAAATACAAGTTAGCTACTAATTTCAATCATTAATATGTGTTGATTGTGTTGACTCGTAGAGGCTTATTATATGATAACAGAAAAAAAATATAATTTAACTTGAAAAAGATTTTGAATAATTATTTGAAATAATACTATCAAAATAAAAAAAAATTAAATTGTAGTCAAACTTATTAGATCAATAATGAAAAAAATTATTAAGAATAATGTGTATGATTGACATCATTAAATGATCCTATGAGTTGACTATCAGAGATCTTTTACTTTCTTAAATATAATGAAAATATTTGATGTCAATTATGCTGAATCATTTTAAAGTTGAAAAAAATAGTCGTTAAAAAAAATTTTAATACCAAAGCCTAGATGAATTCCTTTATTTTGTTTCTCCATATCTTACTGTATTTTTGATTTTTCAGGTTTATAACCAAAGTAGCCCGACCAATTGTACCGTTTATTTTGGAGGATTCACAAACGGGATTACAGAAGATCTAGTAACCAGGACATTTGCGCCTTTTGGTACTATATTAGATATTAGAGTATTTAAGGATAAGGGTTATGCTTTCATCAAATTTACAACTAAGGACTCAGCTACACATGCCATAGAAAAGACACACAATACAGAAATAAATGGATGTGTCGTTAAGTGCTTCTGGGGAAAAGAAAACGGAGATTCAAGCAGTATTGGATCTAATACCAATCAACAAACTCAGCAAGTTAGTACTACAAATCATTTTTAGTTTCTTTTCTCATAACAAAAAAAAAAAAAAAAAAAAAAAAAAAAAAATGATTTATTAATTTGTGCAGGTGTCAGCAGGACAGCAATATGCTTATAACTATGGCCAGCAAATGAGCTATTGGTATCCCCAAGGCTACCCACAAATGCAAGGCCAGTTTCTCCAGCCTCAGTACTATGGTCAGTACTATGGCCAGCAGCAAGCTCAGTACATGAATAGCATGCGAATGCCCACACCATCTGCTGGTACGTGGCAACCAGGTCAGACTGGCAGTGCACCTCCAACACCTTCTGCCCCTATGCCACCGGGACAACAACCTATGGTAACTTACGGTATGCCACCGCAGTACCCAACGCAGTGAAACGAAACGTTTGACAATTCATAAAAAAAAAAAAAACATTTAAAAATTTCAACAACAAAAAAAAAAAGTCGACCTTTTGAAAAATGACAGTTGAAAGTTCTGTACGCAACGCTTGACGCGGAACTATTTCGAATGTAGATTAATATATACCATTTTGTTTCGCAAACTTTGCTACCACGCTCAATTATATATATACATAAAAAAAATATTCGTTAAGAAAAGCAAGGAGCTTGCTTTAATTATACATATGTACATCCTATCAACTTTAAGGCAATTTACACATTTTTCTAGGAAATAACAAGGTTTTATTTTAATATACACTGTATATTTGATGGGATGATTAGTAGTAATTGCTTCACTGAAAGGTAGCAAAAATACAAAAAAAAAAAAAAAAAAAAAAAAAACAATAATGAAAAAAACATTTTAAAAGAAACACGTTAAAGTGGTATATATTCTCATCTATCTTTGAAATCATAAGAGCCCTGCATCCGTTGTGCACTAAACCGTATGTATGATAAGATTATATTGAGATTGTTGAATTTTTTAATTACTTCTCCTATTTTTTTTGTTTGCCCTGTTTTCTTTTGTCCCTGATTCATAAGACCTTTTTTTTTTAAAGAGTCATTTTTTCTTAGTTCAGTCTTGTTGTCTATCAGGCGATATTTTAACTTTTATAGTGTTTGAATGGATACGTGATTAGTGTGATGGAATATCGATACATAGGCGTAAAATAGAAAAATGAAACGCTAACCAGAAAGCGAAAGGCATTGTTTGTGATGTAGCTAGAATTTTTTGGTACAAACGCTGTCAAACACGTATGCAGGGCCCTCCACAGGCGCAAGGATTAGTTGATCTATTTGCGCGTCGTAATTTACTTTGCTTTGCGAGCTGTTCATCGTCAGTGGCTAAACGACTACGACCTTAAACGATTTTTATTTAAAAAATATAACAGAAATATGTTTAAGAAACTTCTGTTAATGACTTCTATAGGATGTCTAACATAGTCTGAAAATTTTTTCAATGCGTTAATTATTACGGAAAAATCAAGAGTACATTATTTTAACGTATATTAACTAAATTGTTTTGATTAACGATGACATTTGGATATAATGTATGAAAACTTTTCATATTTAACTGATGTTTAATAATCAGTTATGCAGAAAAAAATTTTTATCGAGTCTTCCTCAAAATATTACGCATGAAACCGTTTCATACATTGCATTGGAATTTAAAGCCTTGAATTTATTTCTACCAGTCTTGATCACTCTATAAAAAAAATGCAAAAATACGCTGAGATTTAATTCAGATAAATTTTTTATTTGAGCCACTGGCGACAAAGTAATTAATTTGAATGGTTCTTATGAAAAAAGTCTTGACAGAGTCGAGTGTAAAAATAATAGTAAAATCAATTGACAAAAAAAAAAAAAAAAAAAAGAATGAAAAAAAAAAAGAAAAAAAAAAATTAAAATTAAAATTAAAATTTGTATAATTATCACTCAGAGAGCAAGGTATGTCAAGTGAAATACTAATTGTCTGAAGCAATTTACTCTTAAAAGTGAGCACTTGAATAAAAATATGAATCAGTAAAAGTGATGGAAGTGAAAAATGTTATATAAAGATTAATTTAGGTACGGTAGGGTAAAATCTGCCCTTGACAATGCTTAGGATAATGTTATTGGTATAAAAAATAAATTGTCCTTCGAATGAGAAGAGGAATAAATATTTAAAATAATTTTCCATGTGTCATTCTTGTGTCCAAATACGGTATCGCCTCGGGGGGCTAATCTTGCGCGACTTATGCTGTGCGTTTAATACTCCAGCCAAAGCCAGAATTCTTACTGAGAACAGTATTACGTCCTTTCGAATATTGAAGCTTGGATGTGATTTTTTTCGGCCTGAAAATAGTTGGATATGTTATTAATTATCACTCCCAATTACAGTTCATGTAAATTTTATAAAAAGAATAAACTTGATACTTACATTAACGTAGACTAATGAAAACAACTATACGATGATTGTATACTTTTTACTCAACTCTGCCCGTATATCTACAATATTAAAAAAAAATAATAATAAAAAAAGGTTCAAAAATTTTATCAAAAACAAGGAAAAAAGTTCAATAGTCAAAAAAAACTCATTCGTCTTATCCGTATTGATCCAAAAAGTTTTCCAGATGAAGCAAGTCGCGCGGTCTTTCGGGCAGGCCGTAGGCCAAAATTGCGTTTTGTAAAATATTTTTGGTAGCTACCTCGTCCTGATTCCACGACTTGATTGTCCTTCGACCTCTTCTCACCAAATTAAGACAATCAGACCTGCGGTTATTCTTGCTGGTACTCACATCCGTTTGCTTGTAGAAAATTGGCGTACAGCTGGGTGAAAAAATGCTCATCACCTCTACATGAACACAACTTACTTAAAGATTTTCAAGATGATGTTTCGCCAAATCTTCCAGTTGCTTGACTATAAGCAGCATCGGTGTCCTCGTGTGGTCCTTGAATTTCTCTGCCTTTGCAAAATCAAACCAGAGTGCTGCGTTTCGCTTGCCGATATTGACTATGTAAGTGACAAAGGACATATACACCGTAAACAGTAACGACGAGTCCCATTACGATCACAATGAAAAGTGGTGGCAACAAGGAATGTATGATTTTTTGTCAAACTTTTAAGTTACGAAAAATCGCGAAAAATACGAGATTACATTTAGAATATCCGTTACCACATTAATAACTGCTAAAACGTTCTTACGGCTGTTTTACAAAAATAATGTATTAGAAATATCTAAGCATTTTAAGGATGAAAAAATAAAAACGCTGCGCGTAGTTTACAAGATATTCCAATTTAAAAATAGTCTTGTGCTTTTAGTATGCCTGAATACGTTGAAATGTTCTTATTTTTTTCAGCTTTGTACTGCAAAGTTAAAAAAAAAAGTTAAGCTCAATTTTTTACGTATTGCTCCAACTTAAGATAATTACAATGTATAATTCATACTGAATAAAAAATTTTTAAAAAAAATTCGAGCGAGCCTAACGGTTTGCCTGCGCAAGAACCTAGTGGAACTTGATACGATTTCTGCACATGTTTTTTTTCGTTACTATTATTTTTTAAACCGCGAATATGGATTATCACAATTATTATTTTTAATATTATCATTATTATAATTACTACTTTAGCAAAATATTAGAAATACTGTTTTCTCGCCACCTTACCTTTTTTTTTTTAAAAATGTATGAAAAACTCAATTCTCAGACGTAAGTACGTAAAAAGATTCAAAGTGTGACTATTTTACCTTTAACAGAATGGACATACATTTAATTTTCTACATATATTATAAAACCCAAGTGTGCCAAGTGTTATGAGAAGTGCCATGTTTAAGGGGATTAAAAATCATACGTTTGCATCATGACAATATGTACACTAGTTGATACAGGTACAAATCTACAAAAAAGTTGGTATGGAGAGATTCTTCTGTGATTTTATTTATTTCTTTGAAGCCCGCATAAGTCAATGTGAATGTCATCTTTTATGGAACTTTTATAATTTGTATCATGTCAAAGATTCAATTTTATGCCATAATAGAATATCTCGGATCATATGGTCACTCCTCTCAACAACGTGTTTGTCAGGAGTTCACTTACTATAGATTGGTGAAATTGAGGAAAAGCTGAAACCATAAGCATTTTTCGAAAGCATGTTTATATTAATGAACTTTTTTGCAAAATGTGTACAAAAAACTTAAAAACAAAGATTACATACAGTCACGACAAAGATTCGCAGCCTTAAATAAATCAGAGTCAACATTTTTTATCGCTCTATAGATCAAACATGAAAATTATTATTCAGATGCATATTAATACAACTTCTTTTTCTTTTCTTATTTTTGTACTTGATCGTTTCTTTTTTTTTTTCGATATCGCATATTTTTGTTCGTTTTCTTCTCAAACTTCAATTAACAATTTACAAAAATTTTTAAATAAAGCACGAAATTTTTTTTGAAGGTATTTTCTCAACATCAAACAGACGACTTCTCGATGACTTATTACATTAATCAAGTATTAAGTGACATCAGAGACATCAGAGTGTAAAACTATCACTTTCTTATCACATACGCAAAACATACATCACAATACTTACAAACTATATGTAGATACTGTAAATTTTTTTTAAGTAGGATACATAAATGAAGTAATATATTTCATTTAACGAAAAACGAGGCTATACAGTGGATAATGTTTTGTATCAAGATAATGTACCTGTTTATATATCTATGCTTTTTGTTTCTTATGATTTATGATTATGGCAACTTGAAAGTTTGCACCTTAATTTGGCAAAAAACATATACGCAATCTAATAAAGCTGAATCTCTAACCTGTACAAATAAATTAATAAATACTAACAATGTAACATTATTTGATAAATAACTTTAACGATAACTAACGATTCGGAATGTAGGATTCAAAATATTTTATGACTTTATGTTTATTATTGAACCTTCCTTACTCCAAAATACGCTATTTTAATTATTTATATTTTTGAATTAAATATTTGCAGGTTATCGCAATAATTTAGTGACAATACGTACTGGGGAAAAAATTTTCTAATTAATAAAATGTTGAACAATCTTTGTTCTTTGATTTTTAAGATTGAATCATGTATTATAATGAGCTATTTAAAAAAAAGCACAGCAATAATAAGTAAGTGTTAGTCTGTATATCTTGGAGTAGGGAAAAATAACTAGTACTAATTGTTCATCAAACAATAATTATTCAAAGACTAGTTATTGCGATAAGAATTATAAAAACTACACCCTCTGATAGGATGCTGAATTAAGTACACGTGTTATCAACTCTAATGAAATTGTACAGAATCAAAATATTCTGGTACTGACATTTCAGTTTCGGCGTCACTTTTCATCATTATAACAACTTTACGTATTCATAATATATTGTATATACAAAATAAAAATACCATGCAAGATTGCGCCCAGAAAATATTTTTTTTTAATTAACTATTAATCGTGATCTATCTTATTCACTTCGTTGTGTTCATAGAACCATGCATCAAATGTGATACCACAATTTTTTTTGTTTTTTTAATGATTTTAATTAATACCGTTCTACAGATTTATATGATTTTTAAATTCGTACGTTGCCTGTGAAAAAGATAACGTTAACTTTTCTATACGTCCTATCAAATATATATTTGTCAAAAGCTTTCTGACAATCTCGAGAAAACATACTGCTTGTCTACAAGCCTCTGTTCATACTTTATGATTTTATTATCTCAAATGGACGTGCAACATTACATTTTCAAATCTTGTACTCCATTGATTCAAAGTGCATAAAAAAAAAATTCAAGACACAATTTCAATAATTAAAAATTGGATAAGGAAAAATATAACTATTAAAATAATAAAAATCGTCTAAACTATATTTTGAGCCTTTTGAGAATTGTGCACTCTGTGCTAAAATAATATTTCATCGATTGAGCAGTTTCATCAAAGACTCACATCACCATACTCAAGACTCCATTTTTCGTAAGCTGCAAGACTCCCAGGAGATACAGATTTGCGAACCTTTTTCAGGGAATCTATGAAATCTTGATACGTGATATTGCGGACCGAATTTAATGACAAATCTTTCACTTGCTCCATATTAAGCTCTACAAGAAAAAAATTAGTTATTAAACAAAAAATGTCAAAAAGTAGAAAGTACTTGATTATCAATTTTGGCGAACAAAATTTATAACGGTTTACGTATCGGATTATTACCCCTGATTGGACCGAGAGCCGCATCCTTGGCCAAACCCGTCAGATCACTTCCTGAATATCCCTCTGTTAAGATGGACATCTGATTGAGCTCATCATTTGTCAAAGGATCGTTGTGTTTGGCCAGCAATCGTTTCAACAACATGATTCTTGTCTGACAGTCGGGCAGTGTAACATAGACTCTTTTAGAAAAACGCCTGAGCGCTGCCTCATCCAGTTCCTGCGGCCTGTTCGTTGCAGCCATCACCAGTATTCTTTCTTCAGGGTTACATGGAAGACCATCGAATTCTACTAAAAACTCGGTTTTTAACCGTCTGAAAATAAATCAAGGTTCTTTAAGCACGCATTTAAATTACAATTTTGAAATCTTAAGGTCGAACATACTCGGATTTGAGTTGAATCGAGACGTAAAATAAATCGCCAACACTTTTTTAAAACGCATGAACAAATATAAAAGTGTACATGTAAAATGTATAGGAGTACCTGGAAGCCTCGTGTTCGTTGTCCTTGCGCTCGCTAAGTAACGAATCGACTTCGTCAATAAAAATAACGGAGGGCTGGAGCTCCCGAGCGATCGCGAAAAGGGCCCGAACGAGTTTCTCGCCCTCGCCCACGTACTTGGAAGTCAGACTAGCCGCCGATATCGAGAAAAAGGTGGCGTTGCACTGAGTAGCCACGGCACGCGCGAGAAGCGTCTTTCCGTTTCCAGGGGGTCCAAACAGCAACAATCCCCGCGCTGGTGTTCGTAGACCCGTGAACAGCTCCGGACGCATTGACGGTAAAATCACCATTTCTTGAAGGGCTTGCTTGGCAGTCTGTCAAGGTGATTTAAAAATTTTAATGAAAAGTGAAAAAAACAAAATAATAGTAAACGCTTCGTAAACCAAAACCTCTTGGCCGGCGATATCGTCCCAAAGTACGGGTGGACCACCCTCGAGTATTTCGTCAAGGATGAGCTGGGCGAGCTTGGGCTCGATACCTTTGAGCTGCGGAGGTAGTTGCCTACGGCTCGGCACCGCGCGATTACTGCCTGTGCCACTTGGTGTTGTGGGTCGCCGGCGTAGGGGCGATTCACTACCTGGTACGGAGAGCTGTCTCTTCACTGAGGGCGGTGTCAGCATGGGTTTTGGCGGCACGAGGTTGGGCCGGTGACAGGATAGCGCCGGCTGCGAGCGGCCCATGCTGCGCGGGAGCGTCTGGCTCTTGTTGACCACAGGAAGCCGTTTGCTGCTAACGATGCTATTGCCGGAGAACTTGCGTCCCGATGCTAAAATCAGAAAGGCAAAAGTGTGATTAGGGATCGATGAAGTTGTTTCTACACGCTCGCTTACATTCCTACGCATGTCGCCTATACAATATTTATATACTCCCATTTGTGGGTCCAAAACTAGTATTTCACGCCTGGAGTGTTATACTTTAATTTTTTATGTGGCGATAGTTGGATGGCTGTGTCGCGGCAGAAAGATAGCATTACCCGCTGATTTTTGCATACCTAGTCAATTAATATTTCAAGTCAAACGTTTATTTTTGGTTTGGCTAGTTTGCATTTCTTGGCCGAAAACGCGCAAGTAGTTTCGAATCTTTTTTTTTATCATGGAGTATTTTATTAAATTGTCCTGGTTTTTACAGCCGTGTGTGATTTATATAATACATTGGATCGCTACATTGTGTTTGATGCACAATGTCAGTTTTTTAGTGCATATTGCATAAACCTATCACATGCATATTACATAAATAGTACATACTTTTAATAAAAAAAAAAAAAAAAAAAAAAAACATTAAAATTCAACCTATTGACAATTTCACACATACAAGCGAACATTATGTACTACTTTGGCGAAAACAAAACATACATCTCAGTAAATTAATCAATACTATAATTATGAATACTTTTAACTACGATCATCCATGTGGAGATCACTTTTTATGAAAATTAAATTACGACATTTAACATAAATTTTATGTTTCGACAAATATAAAAGAGTGCCATTTATTATAAACTTTAATGATGAACAAAATTAAAAACATTAAACAAAAAAAAAAAAAATTCAGACCAAAACAATGTACAAAAATATAATTACAATGGATATGGATTGATTGAAAAAAAAAGAAAAAAAAATATATACAGTACCTTCGGTCGCACGCGCAATATTGAGCTTGTCAGTACGCGAGTACTGCACATTCGGTCTGGAAATCTGCGTATACGTACTTTGTACTATATTCATGTTTTGTGAATTTTTCGGATCCTGGATATTTGTCATTATACGACGATGCCTCAAGCTCTTATTTTCCTGCTGATGTGCTTGACAATTGGTATCGCATTGCTTTGAGGCAGCCGCGGCTGCCGTAGACTCTTCATCAATTTCCAAATTTTTCAGCTCACATACCCTTGCTATAACGAAAATGGAAAAAAAAATTCTGCCATGCCACGCAAATTTTAAAAATAAAAATACTCGCAATACACAGGGGCCAAGATACTTCAAAAAAACATGTTTATCAAAGATTTCATAAATATTCAGCAACTTTTTGTAACATTTCATAAGCTGGTTCATTTTTATTTGAATAAAAAGCTCTATCAATGGCCACGGAGTTAAAAAGGCACTCTTCCTAATGAATATTTAAAATATTTCACAACTAGTATCAAATATGCATACTGAAATGTCCGACAAAATAAGTTGTCATTAAATAAAAAAATATTGAGGAAAAATTTCAAATACTCAACATCAAGAAGTTTTAAAAATTGATATAAAGACAACACATTTCATGCACATCAAAAAATCAGCAATACAACATGAACATTGATTACTCATTATTATTTTCGAGATCAATACTTTTACTACGCAAGAATACAATTACAGCATGCGACTGAACAATAAATAGGATTTTCTGTACTATAGCTCTTATATATTTTTTTTAGTGATTAATTGTGACATTATTATCAACTACAGAGCAGAAAACCTATAGTAAAGGTCTCGAATATTTTATCTTTGGAACATTATTAGTAAGCAAGCAATAAATTGAATTACACAAAGATCATTACCAAGAAAATCAAGCCTATCTTTGGCCATCCCCAAGTTGGTCTTCATTTTTTCATTAAGCCTCTGTGCTCTTTCCCAAACTTCGCCTCGACCTCCGTTGCACTCGATTGCGATTCCTTTTTCCAGCTCATCAATGCCCTTTTTGTAAAGTTCAATGGCCATTTCTTTGTGCCCTGGAATCACATACAAAAAGAATTCTTTACATGCTTTTGGTCTCAAGTCTTCGTTAATACCCATAAATGGAGACACTCCAAGTATGGAGTACGCACTTGACGGCCTTGTCGAAACGACTTTACAGTTACCGTTTATTTCAACTGCTACTCTTAAGAACGAATATTTTACTTTTAATATTAGATTTAATAAGATTTTTCATATTTTTCTCTACAATAATATCATCAGCAATGAAAAAAAAAAAATAATAATAATAATAAAAAAATAATTCAAATGGATTTCTTGAAAAATAAATTTTAGTCTACCTTCATTTTCCTCATCGATTTTTAAAGCTTTGCTAATGTACTCAAAAGCTCTGCGATGGTGATGTTTTTGTTTTGCTAAGAGTGGATCTCCAGGGCCAGGCCCTGGTGGTCTTCTTGTATTATGTGACATATCTTCGATATCACTTTTATCGTTAGTAACGGCTTTTCTATCAACTATAATTTCCAGCTGACATGTGTTTCTACTTGAATGTCTTTTAAACATTAAATGTGACGTCGATGCATAAATGTACTTGAAAATCACATACAATTGGTAAATAATTGTTCGGAGAACATTAAATAGAAGTATCAAGGGAAGTGATACAATATAGAGATTTTTTTTGTGCACTGAGGGATGCTGGCCTTCAACAGGGCGATGATGATGGTGGTGGTGATGATGATGGTGATGCCCGTAACTAACACTAGTCACAGTTTTATCACTATTCTCAGACTTTGTCACACGCAACTTTTTGGGAGATCTACTGCCTTTACGTGAGGAACGTCCACTGCCACCGCCATCGCTGTAAGACATGTTCTGTTGAAGTCTTCCTTGCTCTCGAGGCTGTAAATTAAAACAATCTTGTTACTTTTAAAATGAAAATCGAAAGTAAAATTTTATAATTTTCAAGCTTACGTCATAAATAAGTCTATTACTGTTTTACATACTCTTATCAAGAGAATTTTATTATTCGTAAAAATTAAAAAAACTACCGAGTAATAATTTGTTTTATCCAGTTTAATGAGGAAACGGAAAAAAAGGAAAGATTAGAGAAAGGGAAAAGCAAGAGTTGAGTAAAAAAAAAAAAAAAAAAAAAAAAAAACATGCACATAAAGCTTACAATAATACGGTGTTTAAAGAAAAACAATAATCTTACTGCAAGGTACTGCTGAGTGCAGGACGAACGTCTCGGCGAGGCTGAGCGCGGTCGGTGCGACGAGTGTACAGAGGCGCTCCGACATCCCCGACGCGAACGCAGACCAGCTGAAGTATCGGTTTGCCAGCTGAGCCCCGCCGCCGACGAGCACGCCGAGCTACTCCTCCTTAAAGGCTGGATCTTCTCGGATCCTCGTCCACGCAGGCTGGCAAGGACGACTCCTCTCTTTTTTCCATTCCTGGCCTATACTTTAAATAAGGCCTCACGAAGAGTCTATAAGTTTCGCAAAATCTGAAAAATTAATTTGTGATGTTCAAATTTACTGCAGGACACAATATATATCATGGGTACACTAAAAGTCAGTAAGCACAAAAGTAAGAGTGAAGTGTACACGAACTAAAGGAGTGGTTGATTGTTAGGTAAGAAAAAATGCAAATAAAAGTCTTAGTGAGCATAGTCGAAAAGTCGAATGCCAATGGCCTAAAAATAGAGTTTGACAGGTCAGATATAGGTATACGTTTACATATAACCGTACAACTCGTACAAGGATATACAAGCGCATTGTATGATATAACACACATCAAGATATATATTACAGGCCCATCAGTGTTGTCTTTGAGTCCGAAGACAGAAAAAAAAAAAAAAAAAGAAAAAAAAAAGTTATTCGACAATAGGCATATACTTACTCTCAACGTATCTAATTTGATTCGGAACTCGGTTGCGGTCTTGAAGTGCTTCCGCGTTGTTGCTTTCTAATTTAAAATGTTATTTATGAGGTTAAGTAAAAATTTTGAGCTCCCAGTGTTTTTGTTATTGCTTATTATTCCACACAAACTTAACTATTAGAAACATTAATTGCCATAGTCCACTGTCCATTTTAACTTCATAAGAAACGTAACGATACCTAGGATAGGAAAACTTGTATCGAAGGGAGTATACAAATTAGCATCTGGGTATGAGCAGAGGGAGGACGGCTGAGGGAGGGACGAGAAGGTATATATTCTTATATAGGTATAAGAGTAAGAGGGTTTAGGATATTGAGGGGTGAGACCGAGAGACCTTAGGGTAAGGCACATAAATAGAGGGTTTGCTTTTGCTGCACTGAAATGTTTTTATGAAGCATGAGTATTGAGTACTAATACTATATTTCAACCAAGTAAAATATTTGACAAGAAGAACATTAAAGAACATCAAATAGGATACTTGGTGGATGTAGGGTCCATAAGTAAGTACTTTGCAATTGATATTTACTTACTTACTATATTTATTGGATGATGGAAAGAGGGATTTGAGCTGTAATTTGTTGAAGTTATTTTTGTATCAAGAAGAACTCCTTCATTCATGCAAGAGCGTAGAGAATACTGAAGTATGTAAGTATGTCTTTGCGTAGGGAGCTCGTATGAGAGATTTTGTATCCAATATTAAAAAATATTATTACGTACGTAGTAATGGTCGTGAAGACGTTGGAATCTTTGAATTGGCGTAAAAAAGGAAGACACTATCGAAATACACTTTCATATGCATCTCAACTCTCAACTACTTAAATATATCTCAAGAGATGCAGCACATACTTATTACTTTATCTTGTGACAGTAGCAACACACACAGAGCTCACCAACGAAGGAGCCTGGATTCTGGATGCCCGATAAGGTTAATTCTCATAAGAAACAAAGACTGAGGAGGCGGCACGGATGGGTGTTTGTGTATATATAGGCACACTGCAGTATTTATTATACCGATTATACGTTACGCGAATGCGAGCTTCAGGGACTGCATGGCGAATCGCAGATTGCAGAGCCCAGTGAGCCGGGAATTCGCGAAGATATGGCGCGAAAAATCCATAATCTATATATCCAATATGTGTACATATATATATAGGTGGTAAACACAGGTTTTTACCTGACCGACTAACGCGCATTATTAATAAAATCGTAAGCACGCGCATGTACGTAAGTAAGTACACCAAATATGCCTTTTATATACTTTTATTGTTTATTAATATATTAGAGTTAATTTTTTCTGAAATGTTTTGCTCTTTCTACTTATCAAAAATGACTAATGACTTTTTCTTAAGAACTTATTAAGATGATAAATCATTGCAGTATAACAAAAAATAAACAAATCAAAATTTTTCTGTTCTAACCGTTGAATAAGTAGTAACTGAAAGGGTTGCAGATATAATCGTGTTCACTAAAAAAAATTAATAGAAAATAAGTATATATTAACTTATGCATAGATGAAGAACATGTTGTGTGTTTATCTATAGTTGTTTGCTGGATTCGTGGGTCTATTCAGAAAAAATTTTTTTTTTCCAACATCTTAAACATAATTGTTGTTTTCTCAATACACGCGTTTCGAGATAAAAAAAAAAAAGTAATGAAATTAATTGCGTCAGCGTATACGCTACTAATAGCTGTGTTAAATATCATTTGAAACTTTGGAATCACGGTTTTGTTAACGCGCGATTTTATAAATTGTCACTTGTTATAATTTTTAAAAAATTCGTTTAAATTAACAGACGCTTCCTGAAAATGGTCACCAAATTAGGCCCAACAAAAAAATCCCATCAAACACGTAAAAATGTTGCATTTTTCGCAAAAGGCGCTATCAATTTGGTACGTATAGGTTTTATTGTTATAATATTCTCCAGGCGTGCTGGCATCGAGCAATAGTATAGCCGCACTACTGTTGTTTTGATCGTTTATTTGCTTCAGGCATCTTACCATTCATAACTCATATCAGCCGATAAGTTGAAAAGGCTTTCGATTTTCCAGAATTTATGTTTTCCTATCGCGGTTGAACCGTTACGTGCTGTTAACAACAAGTCTTGTAATCACTGGTAAATTACATTGAGACAAAAGTTTGGCGCGATAACGCGATAATATGCATATAGGGTCGAGAATCGACACACCAAATGGGAATAGGGTTGTGCAGGTGTAAGATATACATATATTATATGCCTCAGAGGGTAATAAGCTTTTTGACCACCGCATCGAAAATGCATATTACAAAAGCTTTAAAGTAAGTATAATCTATATATGTCTCCATCAGCAATTGAAATGAAACCATGAAAAAAAAAAAAAAAAAACCCACCTTGTTAATAACATAAAATTCGTAGTTTTTATTCAACTCTGTTTTTTACTTCTCCCGACGCGTGGTACTTTGATAAAGTTTAAAGTTAATGTTGATACTTATTTGTACTCTTAAAATGATGTAATCAGAAATAACTTTACGCACGCGCCCTGTTTCTGTTTGTCATCTGACTGCAGTCGTGTTCCATCCGTAGTCCGCGCTGCTGGACGTGCTACTGCGCTACCCGCACCGCTGCACGCACCCCCTTTTTATACCTATGGGCTTTTGGCCCATGCATGTTGGGCTTGACGAGCTTGACGCTTCAAGTAAGTAGGTATGGAAGCTTAGTTATACTTTTGACTTACGCACCATGGAGGGAAATCTTGCGGCCAACTTGTGCCTACAGCTCGGAGACCGAGCCACTCAAGGTGAACTTTACATTTTTTTTTTGTACTCTGTTTTTGAGCGATCAAGTGGTTGATTGATTATTTGTTCGATGCCATGGCCTTTCATGGCTTTTTCAATTCGCTACACGTTTTTTTTATTTTTTATATTTTAAACAAAAGAAAAATAAATACTTGCGGCAAATCGTTTTTTTCTTTTTTTCGTATTATTATCGGGTGTAGGATGCGTGAGAAAAATTTGCCGAGATAAGTTGAACAAACAATTTTATTTGTCATCAGCTGAGCAGTGGAAACTCCTTGGTCAAGAGAAAGACGGAGCTTTGTTGCTCGGATGGGTGGAAAATGTGTCTCCACAGGAGGATAACAGTTATTATTCAGTTGTAGGTCGCTATGACAGAGTTGGTGATCAATTACAGGTGAGCTGTTGTCTGTGAGCTTTTCAAATAAACTACAGAGCGTTTGTTTTTCATCAGGTACCCATATAATATTTTTCCCCTCTTTTTCCAGGTTTTACATAGGTTTTCAAAAGTAATTAATCTCATCCAAGCGACTGTCAATCAGTCCAACACGCTCCTAGGATTTGTGATAAAACAAAAATTAGATGTTCATGCACAAGAAATAGTTGTAGAAAAATCTCAACATGTTGATGAAGAAAACCACATTGAGCATAATTCAAACACAGAGCTTGAGTATTATCAAGCTTATATCATTGAATTTAAGACTGCAGAAGGAAAAATGCACAACTTGCAAAAGGATAAATTGAAACAAATAAGAATCCAGTTTTTATACAAGGAGAAACCTTCAAAGCTGTTGGATAAAATTTTAGTTTTAGTTCATCAAGAATGTACGTGAAGAAAAACATGTGCCAGTCTTTATAATTGATCACAACAATGTTTTTCTGATAGTTCTAAAAATTATTTTTCAGATATTCAGATGTGCACGGTTTCATTCGATGTGGACAATCCAGAAAAAGTGGGCACCATTGCGGACTTGAGAAGTGAAATATTAGTTGAAACTTTTATATGGGCTCAGTGGGATGCGACGAATCAAGTGCTTTATCATATACACCATAAAAAAGCAGCAACTAGCGTATTCTCGGAAGACGCTACTGCTGAGCAAGAGCACAAGCCACCGTGCACCACTCCAACTCTTAGTGGTTTACAATTTCACGATGACCTTCCTCATGAAACAGTTGTAAGTATTAACGAAAATATTTACTAATCGTCAAATTTTCGCTCAGTGCCAATGCTTTATTTTCAGCTGAACATTCCATTGAATTTACCTCAAACTCCAAATTCCGATAACTGTGGGACCTACGAAGATGACGTCATACCGTTGAGAATCCACGACTGTTCGTTGGATCTTTTAGTTATATCGGATCATAAGGGCACCGTTTGCGTGTGCCACCACTATTTGTACAGACCAGTACAACCACCCCAGCACATACTGAACTCGGCACTCAGTGATTCAAACACGGTGCATTTTGCCTACTCCGTGACCCTGCTTCATCACAGCTGCGTGATACAGTGTATGGTACCTGGAATACCCTGGTCCCGCGCCAAACTGATGAGGCCGACGTTCACGCTCTACGGCGAAAATCACATGGTTGTATTTGTCCAAGGCTTTTTCACGCATTTACTCGAAATAGGACTACATCATCAGCCCTGCTGTCACATTCTTAGTGGCCCATTGACAAACGTTCCTTCCCACACGTCGTACCTCGTGCCCCTCTTGAATCTAAAAACTTTGAAAAAACGGGCCAATGACAACAATCATGCCCACGACGAAAACGATGACAGTGCTCACGACGAAGACGACGATGCCAACTACAGCAACAACAACGGCGTCAGGAGAAAACAGCACGCCATGGGTGTCGAAAGGAGTAACGGTGGCGGTGCCACCAACATCCTCACGATAGATCTGCCGACGCTTGATCTGGTCTACTTGACGCTACCCACGAGTTTTCTCATCGACGTCTTCAAACGGGAAAAAAGCGCCACGGAGGTTCGATTGGGGATCATGCACTACTTCATGTGCCACAAACGCGACCCAGAAGCCCTGAGCGAGCTCATCGCCACGATCGCTGAGAAGCCCCGTTCCCGCGACGTTGTCAAGGTGATGCAAGAGTTCCTGGTCGGTGGCTCGCACGCGCTCGTGCAGAAGAATTTATTGCCGGACGCGAGGCCCCTGCTGGCGCTTACGCCGATCACGACGCTGGACGAGTGCTCTTCCGGCTTCGAGGCGAAAATCAACGAGCTCAGCGCGACGCTCAGCCACGAAAAGCTCTGGAACACCTCGGTCATGCTGCTGTCACCTGGACAGAGGCTGGTGCCCTACAGGAGCGATTTGTGGACCAAGCTGTGGGACCTGCTGAGCAAGCGGAGCGACGAGCTGCCGCGCTTTAAACCTAGCCACGTTGCCGAGAAACTGGCTGTCTCGCTCGCTTGCTACCAGCCCGAGGCGCTGTCCCGGTGCAGCACGCCCATGTCCCCAAGTGGCGGGTAACGTGTATTTTTAATTATTTATTTATTTTTAAAGTCACCGCTGAGTCGCTCGGAGCAGAGCTTTGCTAACAAAAGCATACGTACATTTGATATTCGATTTTCTCCAAGCGGTTCCAGCGAGAAAATGTAAATGTAGTGATAAACGTACATGATAAAAAAAGTATATGTCGATGAATTGTTCTAACAAGGTTTGCCGTGACCTCGGTGAATCTGGGCGAGCTAATGGGCAATAGATGTGCCTCGGCGCTTCCCTTCTTGGAAATGGAAACCTGCACGGCTTCGAAGCAGGAGCACATTGTAGCGGTGAACTTGCGCGAGATATCGGTCCACTTGCTCAAGTACGGCACGCCAAATGGACTCGGGCGGTCGAGGTCGGCGAGCTGCATGCCACTGCACGTTCACGCCATGTCCACGAGACACGTGGCCGCACAGCTCGAGACCTCGAGGCTACTGTGCCAGATGCTGTGCAAAGCGGCCAACGTTCACGCTCGCGTCGAAGCGGAGCGCGGATTCTGTCTCATGTAATTGACTCATTAATTATACAAGTGCATTTTATACGTAATATTTCAGTTCGCTTGTGTAACAATAAGCCAATGGTCCGATGCAAAATACTTTTTAACATCATTATCTTGTCTCTGTAGAGATCAGTTGGAGGACTCGAGGCGATGGCTACTGTTCACTTTGCTGGAGAGGTATCGTTATGCAGCAGAAAGTATTGCATTCCCCGTCCCGCAAGGCTTCATGTCTTTCTTCACTTACTTGGGATACCGCACGCTCAAGTACCCAATGTTCTTGCAGTACACGCGACACTCGGTTTTCGAGTTGCAAGTTGATGTTGCCAAAGTCATCATAGCTGGTTGGTACTTGCTCGTCTCCCTGCATGTATGTCTTGGTACTAATATTTTGATGTACATCTTGTACTTTCGTGTTCACAAGATATCGGAGATACCAAAGAAAGTGTCTCCCGTAAATTAGAGCTCCTGTCGCAACTTCCAAGAACGCGAGCCAAGCGTCTACTCAATCAATGGCTGCACCCTGTAAGTTTCATGTTAAGAGCTCGAGAACACGCGGCCAATGTCCTGTCGGGTGAACTCAGCCAGTCTCGAAATAGGCAACCGCAGCATCACCTTCACCACAGTGGTAATGTTCAACCTTCGATATACTTTACAAGTGTTGGATATTTTCAGTTATATTATAACATTTTCTGTAACTTTTAGGTCTAGCGGCCTTTCCTTCTATAGACCGACTTTCTCCACTCGATACTTTTCTAGATTTACTGACAGCCAAGGGTGAGTTTCTTACGAGATTCTTTTTTTTTTTTTTTTTTTTTTTTTTTTTTTTTTCTTATAGTCGAATGTATTACATTATTTTCTTCACTTTGCAGCTAGTCTTAGCGATCTCGATTTTGGATTACTCATTGAAGCTACAGTGACTTCTATTGATAATATTTTTTAAAAGTGATATAATTTTGTGATATTTTTAACATTTACACCAAACTAATGAATATAAGTAACTCGTGTTTATTTGTTGATTCGTGCAGTATATGTGCAATGTTTTGAATTTTGTTTTTTTATCGTGTGATTTGTGAAAAAATAATTAATATTTCTTGTTGACTACTTGTTACAAATTTTGAATATTAAATGCATATATTGTGGAAATTTTTTATTTTATTCAAGTTATTCATAATGAGTTTTGACCCACATGATTGGAAAATAACTATAGGTTTCATTTAACGTGATGAGCAACAAAGGACAGACAATGGGATTAAAAATAACAGTTTTCTTCATTTCATTGTCGTTTATTGAAACACTCTTTAGGATATACAAGCATTATTGAAAGTATAAAAAAAAAAATTGAACAATTGCTTATGGAAAATCACAAAAAATGTATGATGCTAACGAGCATTTAAAGGCACAGACGATCCTCGACCCTTACATTTGAGCATTTCGCCGCAATGACACAAGAGACTGTGGACAAGTTGTAAAAAGAATAACCCAGAAAGTAACAACGACAGTAAAAAATAGGCTTAGAAACTCCGACTTATTAAAATCCAAAGAAAAATATAACAATCAAAAAGACCCGTAACAAAAGTGTTACAAACTGACAATATGTCTGAAAAAGAAAAAAAAAAAAAAAAGATTCAACAGATAGTCATCGCGGCAAAATTAAGCTCTTTACAAACGTCAATGCACGAAATACTCGTCTCGCTGGCAGCTAAGAGGAATTATCACGCGCTGAGTTCAATTACATTGTAAAGGGGACCGTGTGCCTTCGTTACTTAAGTAAACATTCTCTTGTAATATACGTATGATGTAGAGATGCATACGTTGTAGTAAAAATTAAAATAATAATCATAATAGTAATGATAATAATCAAGCAAACTTGGAGGTTAAAATAAAATAAAAACTTATGTCATATACATAAAATAATGCGCAAAAGTTATCTTTTATCAATTATTTCTATATTTTGTGCCGATCGACTCTACAGCTAAGAATCGACAACAGCAACATCATCATCATTATAATAATCACTCACTGTTTTAGTTGCTTAATCTTTAAAATGCCAACGATCAATTGTCGTTACAAATAGACTCTCTTAACGACAGAATTGCACCTAAGGCCACTTGGATAAGATTGTGTTTCTTATATCTCAAGGAAAATTATAGGGAATGTTACCTCTGCCCCTATCTCTTATCAACTGAGTAAATATCGAGTCGCGACTTCCCTTAAACGAAACGCAATGGCACGGCCAAGTTGTAAAAAAAAATTATATTTTCTACTGACGTCGCCTTCTTGGGGGCGGCACCATTATTTTAAAGCATTGTCGGAAAGCTGATGTGTTAGTTTCTAAATTTTTGTTCAGTAGCAGAGACGAAAAATTGATTTCTACCTGTATACAATTTTGAATTATTTGTAGTCATTTTAATTAGAAATTCAAGAAAATGTATTGCGTTACAAAAAGATTTTTCTAAATTTTAAATTCATAAAAAAAAAGTTTTTTTTCACAATAGCAATGTACAAGGTATTAATGATCAGCTTCCGCTCAACGCAATTACAAAGCTGTAGCAGATGAATCTCATGAATCACGAAAATTGAAAAATATAGCCTAGCCTAGTCTACATTTAAACCTCAATGTATTTCTATATAATAATCACAAAAAATGAGACTAAGACCCGAGAGTCATACGGATATCTCAATCTTAAATACGGGCCTCTGTCGAAATACTTTATAAAAGTACATGAAAAGTGAAAATAAACAAGTAAAATGTATGTTTGTTGATGATAAAAAATGTATAGCTATATACGTTTTAACAACGAACTACTGTTCATCAAAATTTGCAAAGTGAAAAATATTTTGAATCGTGTCAATTGAATTTTTTCGTTTATCCAACTTTTAATTATTTCATTTTAAAACTACAAATTTATAGTAAAGTTTATACATTTATAGTGGAATGTAAAAATTGCTTTAATAGAAAAGTAAAAAATTATGTATTACTGCTACTCGAGAACGTGAAAAAAAAACAGGCAAAACTAGAAAATAATAAAAATTTTAATATTTTCAAATAATAGAAAATAATATTAGTAAAAGTTTCGATGTTGATTACACTTCCAGCCTTGATAAAAATCACCCAAGAATATGTCGGTGTTTATTGTAACAATAAAGTGAGAAAATCCGATAACTAAGAATACAATCGATATTTTTTGTTTATAATATCGAAATAGAGCTTAACTAAGAAGTAATAAGCTAATAAGTATTAAGGTATGACTTAAGTACAACCACAATAACTTGGTTATTCATTATATGGCATTCGTATCTTTGCGCGCGCATCAATAACATTTCATCATCAGTACCAAATCAAGCATCATTTTAATTGATTACTCAGAAATTCATCCCTGCAATTTAAATATACAATTTCTTATTGTTCTGTATGGCTGTAGCTTTGCACGTTCAGAAGTTCATTTTGCTCGTCACCGAAAAAAAATATAAGAAGCTACATGTAACAGTGGTCATATAATTTTTTTAATTTGTCTAAAAAAGATGTGACAGTTGTCATTTCTTCATAAATTTTATTTTTATAACAATGTAAAAAATTGCCGTCCAGTTACGTTCAACACAACTTTTTGTATCAATTGTTGGTTCGAATAACACAAACAAAAAAAAAATTTGAGCTGGACACGACCAATCAAAGCAATGTTTTAATCGAAAAAAAAGTGTACAAATCACCCCACTTTTGTGAAACTTTCATTTAACCCACCGACACCGCTTAAAATTTTTAACTGCATAACAAAAAAGAGAAAAGTACGGGTGGGTAATTATGAAAATATAACAAATAAAACGCTCTCTAAGCTGTGTTACTACTGTTTCTCATTGTTGTCAGAATCGTTGTACGCAAGTGTGAAGCAGAAGGCACGCAAATATTGACGCAGGAATAATATTTGTTAACATTTATTATGCAGCAAACCGAGCGGAGTGGTCCGTTTTTCTTCCTATGCTGCTTCTGTTTTCCGGTGATTACTTCGTGTATATTATACTTTTTGCGAACGTGCGCTGTTCCTTCTTCGCTACCTGTCTGGCCCTTGTCTTCTACGCTGATAATTCATATTCTTGACTTGTTTTTCGTCACTGGCTTCGTGCAAATTCTTATCTTATTTTACTTGCTTTCCTTCTCCTTTGATTTGCCACAGTTTTTTAAGGAGATCATATCCACTCGTACGTTTCCTATTCGTATCGAGGCTACGTCGAATCTGTAACATAAATACAAATTATTTGAGTTTAGTGTTGTAATTGCATTTTTACATTATATTCCATTATAATCTACCAAATCTGGTGTTTGTCACTTTATTATTTATAAAACAGGATAAAGTTGCATGTTACATTTATCATAAATTCATTTAGGCTAATGATTTTAAGTAAAATTTGTGAATGGAACTATTCTCGCATTTTTGTTCAATTTACAAATACCGGTTAATTTTTTTTTTTTTTTCTATTTAGATTTCTACAATTATTTGTATATAATTCTCGAGTCTCCATTATTAGTGACCTACATTTAAATTGATGGGAGCATGATAATACCTGCGTCGTTACTGACGTCTTGCAAACGCGTTAGATTTGCGGCGCTACCTCCTACTTTCTCCTCTGTAGTTGAAAATTACGTAAAGATCTATGAAGACTTTCATTAATTCAATAACTTTTCGCTGTATCAACATAAATCCGGATACGAAATGCCAAGGTGAAGTTGCTGTCGATGCGCATATCGTTCATACAGACTTATGTCACAAGAATCGAGCAAAGATCCTCCAAGTCTTTCCATTTCGACGTACTGTTTATAAATATTTTCGTCAGTATTATCGTGACCATTATTTTTTGATTCAGAATTATGTGCATCGCTACCAAAAAGTTTTATTGAATTAGAAAATTTGAAGTGAGCTTTTGCATTGTCATCTCCATACACTGTATTCCTCATTGCCATCAACACAAACTTCTTATACAAATGTACATCACTTCTTTTTGGACAAGTAGGCTGTGTTCCGTATACTTCTTTCATTGGCGGGAAAAGTATTTCAAAGCTCAGTTCCATGCTGTTTTTCGACATAGTGATTTGAGAATCCATTAATTCCTGACTTTCTTCGTCGTCCGAGCTGGACATACTCGAACTGGCACTAGACGCAGTGCTGCTTGTACTACTCTGCCCAGACAGCGAGGGGTTTTTAATGTTGACGTTTTTATTTCCAGCCTCCTCTCTTCTTTTGCCAGGTCTCACTCTGACCGCAAATGGACTGAAGTCTGTTGTAAAATGTGGCATAAAATCTCGCACAGAGTGGCTTACTTGGTATGAAAAAAGTTCAGATAGCAAAGATAACTCGTACGGCCTATAGTAGTCGTAATATACATCGATCATTTCCTCTTTTGCGTCTTGCACCAAGATGACTTCTGCACACGTTTTTGTAACATCCCAGTAAGCATACGGAAGACATCTCGTCATACTTTTGTCCCACCATTGCGTTAAAGTATTGGATTTTCTAAAATATTTACAAGCATGTTCGTGATGTAAATAATAATCGGTCGGAAATTCCCAAATTGGTGGTTTTCCCTCTTCAGGTATAAATAGACCCAACAATATATTTATTGTGTGTTGCTTTTCCTGATCGCTAAAAGTATTACTGTAGTATCTGCTCAAAGTTTGCATAATATCGTTTCCCTGACTAGTCCAAGGAGCAGTTTTTCTGTACGTTTTTATTCTATGGACCAGTTGACTGCCTCCATATTGCAAAGCCAAAGTGTCGCCATGATCTTCATAAAGTTCTTCTAGCATGCGCACACAATCGGTATCAAATTCAAGCTTTGGTGTATTCAAGATACCTAGGGCATACAACTGATAGCCTAGCGCGCACTTCCCAATGACAAATTGTGCAGTATTTGTTCTATCCAAGCAGTCAACGCAGTTGGTTCTTATAATGCCAGTTTGAAGAATTCCTTTGTCTGCTGAAACTTGCTTTGACTTATCGTTTGTCAGATAAAAATTTTTCAAACAATTGCTACTTGGATTTTTCAATTGGTAATTCAAATCCAACTTATTGAAGTATGCGTTAAACGATATAAAAAGTCCTGTTTTAAGTACTGCATTGTTTGCAATGTTTTCCAGCCGTTCCATGACGTTTGCTTCTTTGGCTCTATTTTTTCTTGCCATGTCAAAACTTATGTACTGAATATAATGCTCTGTGGGTAAAAACTGATTCAAATATTTAACTGACATGTTCATTTCTTCGCTTAATGTGCTCTCGTGCTTTTTCTTTTCCCTTTTTTTGACGAGATTGAGTATAATTATGGGTGAGCCATATCGTTTTAAAAGATCATTAAAATGAGCTCCAGCAGTATCTATGAAGGGGTCGGACAAGTCTATTGTAATAGTTGGTTTGGGAACCATTTTACTGACATCTTGACTCCAGTGAGAGGGCACAGAGCCACGCATTTGCACAAAAGAGCTAAAGTGACCATTGTTTAATGAGCTAACACCAGAATCGTGAACAATTTGCTCTGTTTCTACTTCATTTGCGACATCGCCATGAAAATTGGAACCACGTTTAAGAAATCTGGTTCCAGCATACTTGTTACTTCTTCTGGCTATGATCGTCACATACAATGACCTTCCAAAAACACTAATATTCGATTGACCAATGAAACCGTGTATTATGTATAATATCCAATCTGAATGTAAATTGATTTCAACTGGTGATAACAAGTGTGTATTCCAAACAAAACGCCTATGAAAACTATTTCGAATGCCATAATGAATTTTTTCTTTTTCATTTGTCACATGATTTGTTGAATGTGTCCACATATTAAAAAAGTCAGAATCAGGAATGGATTTGTTTTTGCTCCGAAGACTCGAAAAACTTTTTGGAATTTCATTGCTAATGCGTTTCGGCAAAGTCATGTTGCTTTGCAGAGTGTGAGTCAAATCGTAAGAATAACTGAAATAAAAGTTACTACTAAGATCGATACTTTGAAACATCTTCACGTATCTCTGTTCATCGGGATGAAAAAGTCTCACAGAATCACTTGGCACGTATATCATTGTAGTGTCTTCGATTTTATAAATAGTATGATGTCCAATGACTGCAACTCTTCTTCTTTTTGTTATGAGAATGACATAGTAGCCTTCTAAGAAACGGATGAATCCAATAATACCAAAAGCAGATACAATTTTTGTGACTCCACCGGAATTGCCTCTCTGATGGGAGCGGCTTTTATTACCAGTATCAATCATTTTTACGAGATCTCTTATTTCATCTTGAGTGTACTCAATTTTATCGTCCACTATGACTAAATCTTTCGGTTCCGTCCTGTCGATTTTCAAAACACGAAAGTGCGTTAGAGTGTTATTCGAGCCTATGAGAAAGAAATGAGATTTAGTTTCGTAAAGGGCAATTTTTTGCACGGGAGTGATAATCGGGTGAAAAGTAACGTTAGAGTTTGTTTTTCTGTCACCCATTTTTGCCACCCGGTTAATTTGACACTTTGAGAGAAATCGAATACAACCAGCTGTGTTTTAGGTTAAGTCGTGAAAAATTGTTTAGTTGACACATACAATACAACTTAGTTATGGCGGTTCGTATACGGATGAGGATAACTAAGTTTCATTGAAACCAAATAAAAAAATGCTACAAGTATTAAAAGAAAGTGCTAATTTGACAGACGCTTGGATACACGGGAGAACACTTGCAGTTGACGCCCTCAATGCACTGCAGCAGGCAACACTGACTCGCTGCGATGCATGCTTTGAAAGTGCTATATATATATATATCCAATTCTACAAAAAACCAACCCAGAAAGGAGTCCCTCGTGATTAAGAATGAGAAAATTTGTAAACTCAAATAAATCATTTTTTCGTATCTTAAAAAAAAAAATTTTTCGATTTTTTTCCCAATATCAGGATAAGCAAGTATTTTCAGTGAATTTTTTAAAATTAAGTAGTAGTTTCGAAAACTACGATTGTTTTATTCGATGATAATGTGATATACATGGCAAATAAATTACCGGGAAGATTTTCTAAGACGATAATCAGTTGTGATTGTAAAAAATAAATAACGTTAGAAACAGTTTAATACAAATTTGGTTTGGGGAGTACAATATTACTAAAGTTTTTCACACAGTTAACAACAGTAATAACAATAACAGTGGTTTTGTACATGTACAAAACTGAAGAAAAGTGAGTTTCTTATGAAATGCGTGATAAAAAAAAAAAAAAAAAAAAAAAGCTTACGTAGAGCTGTGCAAGTGTTTCATTGAATAAATCCAATATTGTGATGTTTCGCTGCATTACCCGAATTTTTCTAACGTCTTACCCAATATATGTTCTTGAGTCAATTTTCTTTGTCGCGGATGAAAAGAGACAAAAAAAATTCATAGTACTCAAAAAGCTCGAAAAAATTGATGGGCACAGCCGCTGTACTCGGCTCAGTTGAATTATCATTCCCCATTGTGCGTCCCTCGTTGTTTTTTTTTTTTTTTTTTCTTCTCACGAGCTCTCGGCAAAAACTTTTTCGTCCGGGCACGTAGACACGTTTGGGTCCGAGAGTACACATTGCACGTACAAGTACATGCCCATATGTGTACAGATTACACACTCGCGCGCCCGGCCGGGTCCCTTTTCGGCAGTGATCTCGCTCTCTCTCTCTCTCCGCACAGGCATAGTTCTCCGGTCGTCGACCTTCCGCCTCCTCCTGTCTCTTTTCCATCGCTTCAGGGATTGAAGGTATAAGGTAGGTATATATATATACATGCTTTGCTACATGTACTGTTTTATACATGCACGAGAGTCATTTCAGGGGGCCTTTATTTCCAAGCGCCCGTACCTCTGGTTATGCGATAAAAAATGCTGCTTCGCTAAAATCGACACTTGACAATATCAGATCCTGCGGTTGATTGGTCCCCGCATGTACCCACATTGTAATATGGCTTGCGTTTTTTTTTTTTTTCATACAAGGCACCAATACTCATCGCGATGAGAACGAAAACCATAATTACAAACGTATATCACTATTATTATAAAAATACATCATCATCCACTCGATTCCTCGAAATCGGCGCGATATTTTACCATAAAATAAAGATACGAAGTATTTTTTACGATGCACAGCCCTTATTTGACATATATACATATAGAGGAGAAATGTTTTTCGCAAAAAAAAAAAAATAACCATTGTAAGATACATTTTAGTAATTTGATAAGAATTTCCTTAGTGACTATACGTAGTTTTTTGCTCGGGTGAAAAAAAAAAAAATGTGCCCTCGTGGATACTCGGAGATGAAACGAACAAGAAAACTGGCGGTTGTCAAGTATAAAGAGATGTACTTTTGCTCTCATATCAATACAACTCGTGTATACTTTTGATATGGCGTAACGAAACAATGATATTAATGGCACGCGTGAGCACCACCGACTTGGCTTATAATATATACAGTAAAGAATATACCGCAACTTTAGCGTATAGGGTATGCAGATGTGCCCACACGCGCATTCATACGTTTTACAATTAAAAAAAAAAGAAAAAGGCGAAGGCGAAAGGTAATAAAAAAATTGGCTCCTTCGTAGAATAGGCGAATAATACTGACGGAGGTAGGTAGGTATACGTACACGTGTCCACCTATCAAGGTACAACAAAGCGTGACAGAAGGGGGTGGGGGGAGGGGGGAAGAAATGACAAGCGACATTGTAATGGTATAATATAATTATATAGTTGCGCGAGTCGGTGCGTGCGACGAGCCATCATCATCATCGCAGCCATGCACGGCGATGACAACGACATGAGCTTCGGAGCATTCCCGGAGCCCCGTATTTCCGGCGGATGGACACACGCGAGCGAGAGAGGAGATGAAAATCGCCCTTGGCTAAGTTCCGGAGGCACGCGAGCGTGCACGCAATTTTGATGCGCGATACTTACTTATTTTACTACAAGTATACCTACGCAACGACTCACCGACTTTGATGTCGCGTGCAAAAGCCGACTGATGATGACCTTAACCGCGTGTATGTGTACATACTACATACTATACTTATACGTACTTTTATTATTATTATTATTATTATTATTGTATTTTACATGCATACTTATATGCCGCCCTTCGAGTCGAATTGATGCTTGATCGTACCGACATAGTAGCAATTGATTCAAATTTTTTCATTTTTAACAATTGTTTCTTTTTTCATATAGATTCGCTTATCGAGTACTGTAGAGCGTTGTCGTGAAAAAAAAGTTGTGACGATCGAGCGAGAATAATAATCCTTCAATATCATTATTCGATCATGTTATCCATAATATATTATGTTGATACGATCAACGCGGGTAATATGCTCAACAGCTATAGGTAGATAGGTATGTATATATATATATGGATTGTTACATTATAATGGTAACCAATGTCTAACGTGTGAACGAAGAAAGAAAGATGAGCCAAATGACTTTGGGCGTCCCGTGCACTTGAAGTATAAAATATAATGTTAATAAGTACCATCTCTTTCACTTTTTCGAGTATAGATGTATAAATATAACGAGCCTTCGAAACTACAAAACGAAAAATCAGCTGACTCGAAAAAAAAAAATAAATAAATAAATAAATCGGTAAGAGCCGCAGCTGTATAGATTTCCATTCGCCTTCGTCCACCACACACATTTCGATGTTATAATGTATGAGTTATACAATCAATGGTGTACCGAAAGGGTCACGAATATAAAGCTACTATCCATGAGCGGTAACTAATTCCGAGTGTTTTTTCGCGCATGGCATTGCACGTTGCACAAGGGAGTAGATACCAATCTGCAGCCGGGGGAGGAGCTTAAAAGTAAACGCTTAAGCAGTACAAATATATTGTATAGGTATAAGTACATTATATACGGGGTGAGGGCGTTTAACCACCATCTACACTTACAGGCCACGCGCGTTACATCTTCCGGTTTTATTTACTCATAAGCGCCGCGCAACTTGCAATTTGCTCGATCTACTCTGCTTATATTTATGTCATTGTATGTAACCATACACTCTTTTTTTTTTTTTTTTTTTCATTTCGCGACGAAATAAGCCAGCATACATCAGTCATGTGGCTGCATCACCGCGAGTAAGTACAGTTCGCCCTTTCAAATGTAAATGTACCCCCACATATCAACTGCACGAGTGCTGCCGTCGCCTCTATGTGTACAACCATCCCCCCCCACCCCCAATATTAAGCACTCGCAAATTCACAATAATGACGACGCCAACGACGATGATTCTTCATCCTTCGGTGAATAATAGAATAGGTGATGTATAATGTATAGCCGTGAGTGGGTATATGTATGTATGTATATATGTATATGTAGAGGTACGCGAGTCAAGTTTCACAGCTGCGTGTATTCTTGTATGTATACAAGCGTCGTCATGTAGAACTGAGAAAAACACTTGTAGGTACAATGATATTGTACCGTATACGAATAACGTACGTACGGCGTGCCATTGACGCCCGCGAGGATGTACGATATATTATTTATGCAAACGAGGTATTATAAATACGTGTATACCTTACCTATATATATATATATATATAAGTACCTCGTATACGCGAGAGTTGGCAACGTTTTCCGTCGGTTAAGCTGATCTAAAAATGAACGGCTCGGCATTTTTAATACTTATTAGCTGCATTTTTTTATTCTACCGAACCACGATCAAAGCTAGATTACGCCAGAACTACTTCCATCACAGGGTGAAAAAGCGCAAGTTTCCTCACCAATTCACATACATATGTTATTATTATTATTATTATATCCATACGTTGACTTTTGTGTGTGTGCATCAGTAGTAATTATAGGGATACGTAAATGTATATTGTGTATAGTGTATACGCGTGTTTTGCAAGACAATATAAATGGGTAATGATTGAGTATTTGTTACGGATACGAGAGGGTACTATATTGATAATAATTGAAAATTTCAAGGTATGGTAGCTGATGTAACAAGATGCTGCAGCACTGAAAGGGAATCCATCCGGACAAACTATAGGTATACCTTCCGATCGGCTGTACGCGTTATGTGTGTAGGTAGGTATGGTAGTTGACGTTGGCTTGATAGATCAAGTAAATCACAAAATTGCGTCCGACCGGCGCGGCGCAACGGTAGGCTCTCTGCACTTATAACCTAATATACGCCTACAGCATAGCCATGTAGGTACATATAGGAAATGTATTGGGCGCACCCATGATGTACCGTTCAATCGCGTGCTGGGGCCAAATTGAAAATCGAAATGCTTCAACCCGATGCCCAACTCCAGGGTGAAACAAGCCATCTGGGCGTTTTTCCTTTTTTTACTCCTCATTCTTCGGTGGCTAAGGTACCCTCTACAAATTACTCAGTTAGGTATACATGTATACATTTATACCCCCTCACATACGCGTAATGCATTGTATACTTATTATTATTATTATTATTATTATTATACACCCACGAGGGGGTTTTAACTACATGTTTTTATACACATACACACAATTTTATTTAACCTGACTGTATATGCATGCCTATATTGTGATGCAGTTTTTTTTTATACCTTGTATTTCATAGGTATTTGTAAAATTATGTGTACCCAATTGTAATGGAGTATAATCCTTGAGCTGCTGAGATAACCCGCAGAGTAAATTACACATCAAACTATGGAGTGACGATTGTATAATATATATGTATGTAGAGCACGCAACCATAGGTAAGTATATATAGAGTTTATAATTGATTATCAAGTTCGAATAGCTGCTCTCGACACGAGCCGCGTGGCACGCAGGCAGGGTATATTATACTTAGGTACCTATATGTGCTTGGGTATATCAGCACACTATTATAAATATGTATATTTGAAAGGTCCGGTATATAATATATATGGCTTCTGAATAAAGTATGTAGATACGCATTACGAGTTTTATCGGTGGAAATTTATCGATTGCTGAAGGGGAAGGGGGTTTGGCCTTAGCTCCGATCGATCATGCGAGAGAGAGAGAGAGAGAGAGAGGTGAAAAGTGAAGGTTGCATATTACGAGGCAATAGTTAATAAGCGCGTATACACTTATACTTGATAATATACAGGTACGAATGATTGATAAATTTCAATTAGGGACAACTTGTATCATAATGGGATAAATAATAGATGGTGCTGCTTATAAAACGTGCGTATTATTGTATAGCTGATGGTTATACCTATGTAGCCTATACACCTCTTATTGGCGCATCGATTAATTTACCGAGATTAGATTAATGTACCTGATGTATATCATCTGTACTCGTGAGTTACTATCCGTTAAATGTGTGTACTAAGTATGGGTGCCCCACGTAATGCGTTTTGTATAGCGATGGGCCAGACAAAATAACGATTTTCATATTGCAAAGTGAGCAATTCAGCAAGAATGTATATATATATATATCTTGCACTGCAGGTATGTACATACTTGTGTAACAAGATGTATTTTACACGAGCGTGTAATTATACACATGTGAGAAAGAGGGAGGTAACGGCGAGTAGAGCTTGTTACTTGTATAGCAGCTGGAGAGTTTCATTCGTTCTATTGTTTCCCGATGCGTCCGTTCTGCAGCTGCAGTTTATAATATATAAATATATATATATACATACGTGATGGTTAACTATAGTGTATAGGTATAATCTCCGTATACCTTGTAACTACGTATGTTCAACTGAACGAGGTAGATATTTATAATATTGGGTGCAGATATAGGGCGTATAATATATATACACACCCAACAATGGGACGCGAGGGCGAGCGGCGCGTGACTCGGCGATTCATTCGCGCGTTTGGCCCGTTATCAAATTACTCGTCGGTGCAATTCCACGTCTCACGTACCTACTTATTACATTTTGCAGGTAAATTTACCATGTGTGTGTAGGTAAAGGTAGACACAGAGTGGATAATATATTCGATATTAATGGGTATAGGTGTATATATATCCCTACATTATATAGTTGTATTTCCGAAAGTGAGTCTCAGCTCCCCCTCCACTCCCCCCAATAAAATACTTATTTATCTAATGTTTTACTATCATAAATGTTAAAAAATATACGCAATTTATTACCTAAGTCATACCTCGTTTTTAGGATTTTTCTGTTAGCTTAATGTTGTGAGTCTACTCAATATGTTGGTGGGGGGTTGGCGCGCGGAGCGCGCAGGGGGCGTTAGCCCCACTAGTATACATATATTATATACACATCCATACGGGCGCTATCACAGCAGCACCAGCAGCCATGATGCATTGAGCTCTGTGAGGCGGGATGAAGTGCACTCGGATATTCGCTGCGTTTTCCCGACTTCCCTGCTGCACCACCTAGGTATATATATGTATAATACGTATTGATATCTCGACTCGATCCCTCGAGCGTATACCGAGTTTATCCCTCTCTCTCTTCTTTCGTTTCTGCTGTTTCTCGCAATAGTTGCAGGGTACCTATACCCACCCACAGCAACGTGTCATTTTTCTCCCTGGCTCACGGCGCACTGCTTTCATACCTAACCCTCCCCCCCCCGCCCGTATCGCGTATATATCGCTTACAAGCTATTTGCAGCCGCGGAGATGATCCCGTGCACGTGCGAGAGCGCCTCAGATTTTTCTCGAGGAAAAGACGTGCGCCTCCCTCCGGGGCTTTTCCATTAGAGCCGATCATCCCTCCGTTTATACATATACATATTATACCTGTACATGTGTGTACACATAAGTAACCGAGCAGATGAGCCTCGGGTCAACACCGAGGAAACGAAAAATACTCACCGTGGTTCTTTATTGTTTCGAGCGATCCCGTGCACGCGCTTCTGTTCCCTCTCTACTACCCTATACCTAAGTAATAACTGCGTGATGGGTGGTGTACATACACCTCAATAACGCCTTTTCCATCAATACAAGCTTGCATATATAAATATATTTTTTTTTTTTGCAGCACCTTTTTGTTCCGCCTTGCTCTCGCAAATCAAGAAATTTATCCCATGATTTTCACTTCCCTCCACCCCCCACCCATACCGACTGCATCATATCTGATGAAAATGCAAGTGTGAATAATAATAATAATAATAATAATAATAATAATAATAATAATAATAATAATAATACATCAATCGAATGAATACCGGACTAGCTGGATCGTTATAGATATTATATACACATGTATGCGCGCACAGCAAATTGATTACTCGGGGATAATATATAACATATCATGAGCTCGCACCAGTTAGTATTTAATAGTGATCGAGCGCACAGAAGATCGAAAGAGAAACCACACAAAGGTGGTATATATACATAATTGAGTATACATCACATATATGTATTATATGCGTATGTAAAGTAATATACACATGTCCATTTGTATTTCAAATCGGCGTGGTACTGTTGTATTATTTTTTTTTATCATGATCAGTTTGTAACAATATTGACAGGAAGATGATTCGTGACTGACGTGATTCTTTTCGTACCTACTCCTGTCGCAAGATTGTTGAGCTTGAGCATCAACCGCGTGGGCCAAGTTGTTTTTCCAACGTCTCTCTTGAGCGCAGCGCCGATCGCACCAAGTACATGCAGTAAACGCACATATATTTCTCCCGATGAGGAAGAAATAGCTCCAAACACACCCAAACGGCACCCGCGTGCGAAATTTTTGTTCACCGGTCGCGTGATAAAAAAAAAGAAAAAGGTCGGGTGAGTCGTAAAGTTAGCAGTACAAGGTAAGGTACATGCAGCTGGTCGCTCGTATATGTATATATATATACACATAAATCTCCTTGGCAAAGGTTAAGTAAGCGCAACAAGTCCGTTTGCCCACTGTATACAGGGGGGATCCCGTTAAGCAGTAGGTTATAGGTACAGGCCGCGGACTGCACACGCACGCGCTAGGAATGTCCGAGAGGCGATTCCGTTTGTAGTCAGCCGCAGGGTAATTAATCGCTAACCGGCCAAGCCGAGCCCCGAAGCGTTTACATGTATATATACATATATATATAATATAATAATGGCTGTGTAGGTACGGTGGCGCAGTAGCTGCGATTGACTTTTGCCTCATCTCTCTCTCTCACCTCTTGTACTTCTGTGAGAATACCCCTGTATGTATATACCTTCTATCTCTCGTTGCGTGGAAAATTGTCCAGCAGCACAAAAGGTTAATCGGGAAAATCGGGAATGCGAAGCAGTCGTCGAGTCACGTGCACTTTTTTTTTTTTTTTTTCTTTTTCCTTCCAACGATTCGGTGAGAATGAGAACGATTCGCGGAACGCGGGGAGCCCCGATAAAAAGCTCCTTGTCAATTTATGATCTTACGAATTAAATTCACGGCTCCACTACTTCTGAATTCGCTCGAGCGAAAAGTCATTAAATACCACGGGTATAACCGTATCGATTGGTTTGATGTACCCACGCCGAAGCGAATTGTCACCTTTTTTCTTCTTCTATAGGTGATACCTGTATACTATACCTAATCGTAGGAAATTCAGTGTTTCCATTTGACTAGAGCTTGAAATAAATATCTCCTGTGATTTTTGAAGCCACCCCGATGAGCGGAAAATTATTCGATATTTTAAGAGTAATTGTGTACCGTTGCACGAAAGATTCCATACGTCCATACCCTTGAGAAGTAAAAAATGAAAAAGTTGTGTCTTTACGAAAAGGTTCGAAAAGAGGTATTTCTTTACTCATGGGAAAAGGTCTCCCTCTTTTTTGTTTGAATAGCGTCGCACGTTGTATTGAGCAATAATTACACGTGACTGCAAAAGCAGGAAAAAAAAAAAAAAGAAAATTTTACGTCCACTTGGTTGCCACCGGAGCCTAATTATCTTAACGGTACCCAAATAAACACGTAACCACATGTATTTGTGTGTTTAACGTGAAATAAAGACGCACCTATCCATGTACCCTTAAAGTGTAGGTAAATTGTGTGGAGAAAAAAAAGAAAAAAATTAATTTACCACCTCATTAGCTCGAGCAGCAAATTTGTAGACGAAGGCGCGGAGGCAGAAAATATAAGTACGAGCGTCGGAATGATAAAAGTGGGGCATTCGATGGACACGAGTAAAAATCTTGCACGGAATGCAGTCGGTCAATTAAATTAGTGCATCGTATCGTACTTATCGTACCGGAGAGAGAGAGAGAACACGTTGGGCCCGGGGCTAACGGAACAAAAGGCGCGATCACCGGGGAAGTGTTTCTGATGTTCGGATCGTTGCATTGTTAGTGGCATCCCTGCTCTCTCCCCCCCCCCCTTATCTTCTTTGGCGAATGCCTTACTGACTGATAGCTGGATGCAGGATTGGTTGGATATAGGTATACCTATATAGGGCATGCCGGGCCGAACTGTTTTTCGTGTCTCACTCGACGTCTGCACACTTTCGACTCTTACTACTTGCCCAGTACACCTCGACGCGCCTCCACTGTAGGTAATTCTATACAACTTGGGTGTATATGTATATACATATATACATACATGTACATGATGTCTATTTGATTTTTTTGCCTTTCTTTCCACATTCTGAAGCACATCCTCAACTATTTTACGTGTAGACTGATACGGGTGTTGCACTGTAGAGCAACATAATACATACACTCTCACGTATTTTGTGAAGTCTTAGGTATACATAAGTCAACGAGTTTGGCCGAGGAAATAAAATGTACTTTATTATAACGACAGCAGATTGAAAGTGATTGATTCGAAATCTGTCGCGATATCGTTTAGCCTCAATGACAATGTACCATAGGTATAGTTGGGTATATACAACATACGAGTCAAGTTTATCTCGTATAGCTTATAATCTTTTATCACGCGGTGATCAATGAAGCGCGTATTATTACGTATATTATACTCGTGATACAATAATTATATTAGAGGCGCTGCTACCACTTGGTAATATTTTCTGCTACATGTACTATGTACATAATATGTAGGGACTTGAGGCTCCAGGATAATTTGCCCTCGGGTGTAAGAAACTCGAGACGCGGATGTTGTGAATCTAATGGTCTCCCTGTAGGATATAGGATGCACGGTGTGTACCTACCAATACCTATGAGGCTCTTTTACCGTCAAGCTTGAATCAGATGGCGCCAGGGCACGTCGCGGCTGTCATGGCCGTCTCACTCACACAACATTACTTTTCAGTATTGTATGTACATAGGAAATTAAAGTGTGTGGTAAAGCGCAATATTTGAAATTTTGAAATGAATAAGGAAGACAAGAAAGAATATTATGGGAGCTTAAAAGTTTCAGAATTGAAAAAGCTTTTAAAAGGGAAAGGAGCAAGAGTCAGTGAAAGAAAAGCAGAACTCGTGGACAGGTAAGCCATGACTTGGGAGCGGCAAAAATGTTGGTCTCCCAATTGCTTCGAGCCACTTTTTTTTTATCACACTATCAGAAGGAAATTTAAATTTCACTTTCTTATCGCAGGATATTACACTGCACTTCATTTTTCCTACTATCTTTAAACGTAAATGCAAACAAAAATTGTCTGCAAACAACAGCAATCATTTACAAAGGTTATGTCTTCTGCTTTGCTCATTACACAGATAGGCTCACGAACGCAATACACAACTGTAAATTTGACGGTGTGTAAGTATGACAGCCGCGACGTGCCCTGGCGCCATCTGATTCAAGCTTGACGGTAAAAGAGCCTCATAATAGCCCCTGCCTCGTGAGCGTGACGTACTTGCATGCAATATATATATATATATATATCCCGTGTGTATCATAAATATATACGTATCAATCAGACGCCATGATATGATACCGCCAATCCTCCATTCCGTCGCCGGCACGCGTCCTTCCTTTTTCCAGTTGGTATAGGTGTGCAGAGACTGTCGGCCAATAACAACCCGCGTATAGGTATATAAAGGCACCTATGATATACACGTGTATACTGTACACTCACGGTCAGGTAAGCTGCATCTCTCCCGGTCCGTCGTGCAGGGTCCAGAGGGTTACCCATACTGGGTATACACGTATAGGCAGGCAATGGCAAATGACATAATAACTTCCGGCTTTGGTGCGCTGCAGCGGCTTGCCCTTGTAATATTATATTATACCCTACCCCTGTATTAGGTTGTACCCATACCTGTTGCCCAGCAGCTCCTCGGTGTGCGTGCGCTACTCACTTTGCCGCGACTCCAGCATATATATATATATTATATAGCCTCTATATTTACTGAAAAATCGAGAGAGAGATGCAAGCCCAACGCGGTACAGCACAGCAGCTCGAGAAAATTATCCCTATGGGCAGGTACATATATATGTATAGGTACTCGGATATCGTTATCGCAATATAGTACATATTACCCCGTAGGATATATGTATACGTAAAAGCGCGCTTTTCTTCCCGATTGGTCGATTTTCATCAATAAAACCTTTCGTGAAATTTTTTTCGTCCATACCACTTCTGTTGTACCGAGTGCTGAATTTCTCGCGTGTACAAAATAATAATAATAATATATATACATGTATATCGCCTATTTCTCCTGCATATATAGGTATACACGCGTATAAAATGAATTTTCGAAGGTCGGGAAGTGCACCAAAAATGCAATGTCCGTGAAGTATTAGTAATCGGGGGTATAGGGATGATGCCTATTCATGTGCATACACTTATTGGTCGAAGGGGCGCAAAAATACAACCACACGGTCTCGTTGGATTTTTGCCGCGAGTGGTGCGCCAATGTCTACAACTGATGCCCCGATAGTGGTAAGCCACGAATCGGGACTATATGGGAAAGACTCGAGCGAGCGTGTTATCGTCGCGCAGCTGCTCCATAAAAAAGCCCTGGCTTATCTAGACCAGATATAATCCGGGTTTCGGGTAATCCGGGTATATATTATATACACCACGTGTGGAGCGGCGCATCGGAAAGTTGAACGTACCATTATCACCATTGGGAATAACGTATAAGGCAACAAATAATAATAATAATAATAATAGCGTATTTGTGTACGCGAGTAAGCGGTATTAGCAATGTACGGGAGGGGTGTGACGCGTGTCCCGCAAAAAAATAAATTTAACGAAAGAAATGTTATCGAAATAATAATTGCGTGAGCTAATGTAAGTGGGTACGTGGGCATGCACCGTCGTGCGCTTGTAGACTTGCCGTCTCCCTAAGCTTCCTGATAGGGTATTTACTGGTACGGGAGGCTCACACGAAACAAGATAATATTATACCTACAATGTACGAGTAAAGTATATATACCCTTAAAAAATTTAATGCCCGTGCCTCGGTATATGTATATGTGTAGTAAACCTGTACATATATATATATATAAAATAAAACGTTTGGTCGAATGGTAACCCTACAAGCGTAATATATCTAACTCTTCTTGTGGTAGTATATTTTCCAGCGAACGCGGAAGACAGTATATATATATAGCTGCACGGAAGGTATACATATACGTTAAACATATATAGGTATAGGTGGTGTGTATATGTATATAAGTACTGGAGGCTCGGCTCTCGGTTTGACGATTCAATCCCGGTGATGACGGGGAGGATGAGTATTGTGGGACTGCCGGCGGTGTCGCTTTTTCCGCGAGCATGCACCCTTTCGTTGTAAATGGGTTAACGACGCGAACGCGTCCGCGCGAGGATTGGCGTCATATATGTTACGTAGGGAAGGGGAAAAGAAAAAGCGAGACTAGGAAAAACAGTAGCTGGACGGGGGTGAGCAGCCGGAAGGGAAGAAAATGAGTCGTGTAAAAGCGGTTTTCTTTCCGCTCCCTCCTCTTATATACCTCCGGCGTGTGATTATCTCTCGAGAAACCAAGTTATTCTTGCAGCAAGATATTTATATGCGCCCGTGTTACGCCACACAATACCTACGCGCAAACACATATGAGACACGAGATGCTGTGATATCTCTATCTGCATTTATGTACGTATGTATGTATGTATGTGTCCCCTGGAGTGCCAGTATATAATATATATATACGCATGCAGGAGTTGACGAGCGCATGTAAGCATACCTATATAAGTACGCAGACAAGCACGGTGGCAGCCATACAGCTTCTTCCTCTCTTTTAGGTATAACTGCAGCTTCCATTGCACGCACGCACGCACGCAGCTGTTGTATATACACGGTACTCGGTGCTACACACACATATATGTATAGCCGAGGTATGCGCGAGGTTGTAATAAAGTGTCCGCTTTATGGGTAGCGACTTACTTAGGTTGGCCATCAGTTGGCTTATATACAGCGCACTGGCGTTGTACTTGATTTAGCTGGCCCATTACGGGCACGAAAGAACCCTTATACGTAGGTATTTTTGCCACGCATCCCCGTAGCGGTACCCACACCAACGACCTATATATATATATATGCCAATACCTACTACGCCGCGTATGATATTTACATATAATTATTAGCCGATTGTCTTTTGCAGGTACAATGCCGATCACGTATATACATATATATATCCATATGGGCTTTCGTTATTAAAGGTTAACACGTAAGCGCAACTAAAAGTAATTGTAGGTAATGTCGCAGCACTGAAAGTGTTGGTGCATGGCGCTTTTTCCGCGATTGCATCTCACTTGGACTTCCTTGGTTGATTATTCTCCATAAATATAGCTGATCTCGATGCGAGGCAAAAGAAAAGCTGATGCGCCGGAACGGCTTCAACTTTATAGTTCTTATGGGCCCTGGGGCCACGCGCGGAGGATGATGCATCATATATATATATGCACTCTCTTTCTCTCTGAATACTTGGATATGCAGCGCGCAAACGACTGGGCTGCATAATACGTGATGGATAGATAGATGGATACTTGTATGTAATATACTTACGATACAGCTGATATTCTGGGCAGCTGCCGTTCAGTGGGCGTGAACCGGGCGCACATTAGCGCGTGCCGCGCCGCGCCTCCGGTCTCGCTATCAACTACATAACATGCGTTACATGTATATAATATACATATACACCATCAATGCTTTTTACTACATATAACAACACATATTATATGTATACCTGTATAACACCATCATTCATATGTATTATTATTATTATTATTATTATTATTATTATTATTATAATCATATTGTATATACCTAATATACGCGAGAAGCAGCAACTCTCCCTTTATATACCTGTGGGTAAGTGCTTTTTTCTTCTGCATGATTCTCCTTATTCCTGTAGCCAAGATGATGCCTCGGATGATGCTTACATGCGTAATAACAAAGTGGTCCAATCCGAACCACCCCCCCCCCCGGTTACACCTATGTTTATGCATTAAATTACAAATATTCAGATGTGGATTTATACCTATCGGATTACCACGCGATACAGCGAATTTCGGTAAATGCATTACTTGTACGTAATTATGATTAGATGTACACGGTATTGTTGGAGACTTGCCAACATGCTAGTCGATTAAAAACTGCCTTGTCTATACAGTGTATAATGTGTACCCCTATGTATTGTAAGTTCTCATGTATGGCTATTTAAATTTTTTTTTTTTTTTTTTTTTTTTACAAGGAGCAAACTGCTTATAGGTAAATGTTACAACAGGCAGTAGATATCCGCTTTGAACGCCTACTAAACAACGGGGGGTTGGCGCGAATTGAAAAGCCTTCAGACAAGTAGAATTGCGTGTTTTGCACTTTGAATATGTACACATGTACGCTATACCAATAACAATCTATAGCAGAAAATCAATCGCATGTGAAAGCGCAACTGCAGCCTTTCATTTGGATTGTGTTAGGTACACTTTTAGTTTGTTAATACTCGGAGTATTTCAATGATTTTTAATAAGTTATCTGATGGCAGATGGTTGACCAAGAACCAAATAGGCGCACTGTACGAATGCTGTGTCTTGCAAACTGTAGTATTTGTAAAAAAATAAAAATAAAGTATGAACGCGTAAGTAGAAAATACGCATTTGAAATGATACCTTCGCTGTTTTCCGTGAAGATTCGCGTAAGCTTAAAAGAAAGAAAGAAAGAAGAAAAATCAGCATGAAACACTCGACAAAGTCCCAAAAAATGTTTTCGAAAATTCAAGTTTAGCGACGTGACACGTTCTTTTATTTTGCGCGCACAACCGGCAATTAAGGAAGACCGTATTGTCATGGAAGTGAACCGGGCGACGAGTCATCATTAACGACCCCGAGTCCGATGTTAGCGAGATAAATGTATACTTATAATATCTTATAGGTACAGATGCGCGCTCCCGATCCCACGATTCGAAAGGGATGAGGAATGACTTCCCTGCACTCTCCGTTGCAATTAGCGAGCGTTGGGGCAAGCTCTGCAGGGACGTAATATTATGATGATTATGCTGCTTTTTACCCAATTCGCGTGCCCGACTCTCCCAACTCTATAAGAGACTCGAGGTGGGCTCGTGGATGTTCGATGCATATACATAATATACTCTATACGTAGCACGCAAAGCGGACGCTCGGGACGAGTATAAGGTGGACTATCTCTCCGAGGGGGTGACGAGCGTGGGCGGAATAGAGAAAGTCGCTCCCTCCTCCTTCAAAGTTCCAACCTTTTGCTCCTTCGCAGTCGAAGATTTTAACTCGATGGCATCACGCGACTCGCGTGGGAAGCACAGCACGTACAATAAGTAATTGTAACGCATATCCGACTCGCTTGTATTGAAAAAGAAATGCCACTCGTGCAGTATACGGATACAATGTTGTATTGGGAAAGCTTAAATTTACTGGGTACTATTAGCTGGGTTTTTAATGTTACGCAGAGATGTGACACGGTGCAAAAGCCGGGAACCCATGAAAGGGGCGCGGTGTAAGTAGTGCACCTACCAGTACTCGGACCAAAGTATATTATAATATAAGGTGTTGTAAGTATATATGTATGGATGTGACGGAGAAAGACTCGTCGGCCTAAATAATAAATTCGACACCCACGTGGAGAAAGGGGAAACGAAAGGAAGGAAGGAAGATGAGGTGATGTATGTGCATGCTCTGGGACACGCGTGGGCGTCTCCTAAAAAAAGCCACTCTCGTCGTCTCCGTGTGTCTCCTCCTCCTCCTCGGGTGGCAAAACAGCCCAGGTATATACTATATGACGGACAGCAACGGTGACGACGAGGAGGCTATACGGGCACGACGCTTCCTCGCTCGCGAGCGCCTATGCATTTTGATGCATATGTATACACCTATAAGTATAAGCTGCGCCAAGCGACCCGTTATTTATAAATCGCAGCTGAAAATCACCCATTGCTATGGTCGAAAGAAAAAAAAGAAAAAAAAAAAAAAAAAAAAAAAAAAAAGGATGAATGTGTACATCAACACTATTTCATTATTTTCCCAATGCATTCAATACCTTTTTGAGGTGATACCCATATACGTGGATGGCATTATTTTTAAAGAGTGGCTCACAAAAAAAATTTTTATTTGACTCTACTTAAATAAAATTGTAAATATTTATTGTAAATCTAAAATTATATAAATACTAATTTTTTTCAAAAAATACTTCAAAGGTTAAGTATACCATTTTTTTTGTCTGTAAATTGTGCCATTAATTAATTAATTTATAAATACGACATTCTCACGTATTCCTGTACATTTCATGCAGCCCGATGAATAATTGTTACTATATTATACGTTATTAGTGCCAAAGTGCACGAGTACCTATTTTTCACAAGCGAATACCTAATACGTCACACAAAAAGTGACATATATCCATGAGTCATAGTCACCGTCGCGCACTTGTGTTATACATCATATATGTAAATGTATTTATTATGAGCGCGACCAAGAGAAAAGAGTAGGCGCGCAGACAATGGAGCCTTTACTCGCGTATATAGATGTATCATGTGTATTATACATATGCATACCTAGTTAATAGATTGGGAAGTCCTATTCTAGAGGCTTGCAATGACACAAAAGTGTATATATTATTTAGATGCCGATGCAGTTTTTAAGCTTCGATTTCTCCAGAGCTCAGAGGTGTTGTAAGGCGGAGGACGGATGAGACGAGCTATCCGATTGGAAGATTACACCAGATTATATTTTGATTCAAATGCCGGTATATATACCGGATGGAGCTGCGATCCAATGGGTAAGTATACACTATTTAAACGCGATATTGGTCAGATTTGGATTTATAATATTACAAAAATATAAACCATCTTTACAGCATAGTCCATAAACTTGTGGAAAAAAATAGAAAAACGAATACCATTCTCATAGGTGAAAATTTAGATGAGTCGCAATATAATGTATGGATACTTTAATGAAGCAGTTAAAGTTGATTTATGCTTGATGTAAGTGCCAAGTGATACAGAAGTACTTGGGTAACACTTTGACTCGACCACTTGTTGCACGGAGTAAAAAAAAAAAAAAAAAAAAAAAAAACCCCACGCTCGCAAAATATTACCTAATATTATATCCCCATGGCTCGAGTTCTACCTTCCGTATTATGCAAAGTCTCTACTTCCTTTGCCTCTTTCCGCGTAAGTATAGGTACATCCATCTGTGCCTCTATACGACACTGCACTTACGCTCGACCTTGCGTGGAGCCCCCATATAATATATATTTATGTACATGCAAGTAAGTCCCTCGTATACATTATTATTATTATTAATCTACGTGGACTTGGCACACATCACAGATTATTTGCAGGCCGCTGTAGAAATTTCCCACGAGAGTATAGAATGTATGATGATGCTCGTCGGGTCAGCCATCGTGATGTGTGGTGTAAGCCTCTGGCACGTAAATAACATATGGTATAATTTTACTCTCGACTATACACACACACACACACACACACACACACACACACATTTGTATGAAAGTAAATGTGTAAGTACACACGCGGAAGAGAGTCGGTCTCTCGAAAACAGAGAATAAAATTAGCTTCCTCCCCAAGTATACGTGTATATATATATTGCCCCTCTTTACTACATCACACCTAACTAACTGTTAAACGGCACTGCGCGATGGCCCCTTTTCGCACCACCATCTTTGCTACGTACTGTATCTCTCTCTCTCTCTCTCTCTATACACTCTCTGTTCAATTTGGTTCTCCGTGTATGTTAGCTTGTACGTATATGTATACGTAAGTGAGTATAATGTGTTGTATATAATATACGGTTACGGACCACTTGTTCCCTTTTTCATGCAGCTTAGCTGAGCAGTAGGTGTTTATGTACATATATACACATCTATGACGGATTCGCGTGAGATTGGTTTACGATTCGAGACCAAGACTTTGAGCTAGCTGTGATGTACTTTTACAGTGCAGCCCGGGGAAATTGAAATTTCATGTTCCGATAGTGTTAAGGCACCACTTATAGGTATATATGTGTGTGTGTGTACACTTCGACGATGCTCGGCCCGGCCCGTGATTGAAAAATCGTGTTTGTTTTCCATGAGGAGGAAATAGGCTCCCCGTATAATATATATATATATATTATATATAAAACAAATCTACCTGTAAAATTGCACCTACTCTTACGGCTTGGATATCTATATACACCTATTATACGTACCTACGTATGTAGCAACATTTTTATAGGTGCAGTTATATATACTTATTGGTAGTTTGTTTTTCATACAGTATATATTGTATACGTAGTTCAGTGATTTTTCAACCACAAGATGCGCCGGGATACTATACAATAATATCTATGGTATTTAAGTATATGATGAATGGGAAAAAAAACCATAGCATGAGGTATGGCCGAAGGGTAAGGTGATGGTAAAAATATGTCGAGTATATCAGCCGGCAACGTTGGTTGCAAACGAAAATAAGAAAAATAAAAAAGTGCCGACAAGATCATCACGGTACACCCTTTCCAACGACTATATAAATAAGGAAAACCCGACCCGTCTCGATAATCCAACTGCTGTGCTCAGCTTTATTTTGTTTCCCCTCGCCTATGGCTACATAATCATATACACCCTGCAGATCAGAAACGCCCGTGATCCTTTGGGCCTTGACCGCCTGCAGCTTATCTCTTTGACGCATTGTATATTATTATTATACGTACACCTACAATTGTACCTATAACATTTAATACAAATATACACACACGTAGGTGTCTGTTATACATATTATAATACACAGATACCTGCATAAATTGCAGATTAGGTGGTGGTGTATATGTAACAGCTTAAGCTCCCGCTGCGCATGCACGCACGTTGCTTATTTCGATTTAGGTATATCACTCGGGTGCAACACTTTATTTAACCGGTTAATTTACACGGCTGCATTACTGGGTTATATATAAATAACATGCACACGCGTCTGAGGAGGCGCGCCGCTCCAGCCACGCAGGAATGCCGAGCTTTTTACTTTTAAAATACACCCTGTTGAATTTAGTCATACGTATACATGACAAACAACGGCCAAGAATGCCTTTACACCCCATACATTACGTAGGTATATTGTGTCCCACAACATTAACATTCATCGAATTTTTTCTAACTTTTTCATTTCTTTTACACGTAACTGCAACTTTTTTACTCGATACGCACACGCGCGAGTGACGATTAATTTTTTATTTTTTATCCGACCCCACCCCTTGCAAAAAAATATGAAAGAGCGCTGCGGCAAGAATATTGCGATCTCCTCTCACATGTTGGAGTAAAACGACAATTTTGCCCAGTCAAAGTGAAGAAGCCCATTATGCAGGTCTGCGCACAAGTATATGTACATGTATTTATTGTGTACCTGACGCACATACTTACTCCATCGGATGGGATCGGCAAGTGTGGCCTAACGAGGACGCTTCGACAACGACGATGCTCTTTTGATCTCGAGTATAACCACATATGCTGGTATTTACCGGGCGCTAAGAGCACCTTTATACCAAACGCAATTACCGATCCCTCCCGATCGAATAAGTAGAGGAATACCATTCGAATCGTATACAGATAAACAGTACTCGCGCGTAAATACATCTATGGCCCTCTGCAAGTTAACATCGAGTAGGTACACCTACGTGATGATGCAAAGTGCAGCGCGTACGGTGCAAGTATAAATCGAGAATCGCGGATGTTTATACTATATGTGACAAGTTTTCTCGGCAGATATAGTACGAAGCGTACACGTGAGAGTAGGTACACGACTGATTGAAAACAAAAACGCAAGTTCAACCAGTTGCACCTATTGTTTTCTCCACTCGGGTGAACACAATCGCCATTCTCGCAACGCTCTCGGGTACTCAAACGTTTTTCAACCCCCCCCCCCTTAAACTTGACTCGCCGCGCAATTAAATTTAAATTTGTTCAGCACCATATGTATATACCCATGTACAGCGTAGGGGGCCAGGATTGTGCCTCGAGAGCAACAACAATGGGCCCCTCGAGCAGCTCGACGCGAAATTGATCGGCACCGGCGTAGGACGCGGAACAACATGGATTCGATCGATTCTAGGAAAGAGCCAGCTTTCCCGGCCGAGCGATTAAAAAGTGCATACTATATAACTCCGCGGGACTCGGGCGGAGCTTGCGCTCGGCATTGTATGCAAATCGCCGATACGCTAGTATACACGCACGAGAGAACATAATTATTTCGAGGGAAAGCGACATAGGTATGAGATTATGCGGCCCATACATATATATGTATGTATACGTATATGTAAAGGTGGTTATACCTATATAAATTGTGATGGCGTTGAAAAAGTCGTACTCACGTGTTAGAGGTAGAGGGTGCCGAGGCGCCTGGGTGCGACGACGGTGACGGCGAGCCGGGGCCCGCACTTTGTCGGGGGCAGGGGCGCGAGGGCCGCGCTCGGCGGACTCTCCGGCCGGTTGGCCGTGGAGGTGACGGCCGCTGCGGCGGCTGCCGCGGCCGCGGCGACCCCACTGCTACCGTTGCGCAGCTCCCAGACGAGGTTCGTCAGGGAGCGAGGCCTGCTCAGTCGCCGCGACCTGACAAACAAACGAGCGGCTTCGATGATAATCGCGCTACCTCACGCATATATTATACATACATAGATTATGCTGAATATTCTTATAATCGAAAAAGCAGGAAAAGTGACTTCTTAGTACAAAGTTGGCATACCTACTAGGTACTTATGTGAGGGATGGATCTTGGGGTTATTAATCAAATAATTGATGGCTTGATTGGTTAAACCGTGAACAACAGTTTCGTGGATATAGCTCTACCACAAGTACTCTAAACAGTACGAATGCACTTCTCAAAATAAAACAAATACATTTAATGCAGTTACATAATTATATACCAAGTAGATGAGTCAACGATACAATATCAATATGGCATGTGAGCATTGCAATGCTTCAGTATGTGCTCATTGATTCGACAAAATTCTACCAAGTTGTCACAACGTATATACGTGTCTTATAAAAATGGGTGAAATCAAAAAGGGTACTTAGTTGTGAGGTGGGATGGAAAAAAAAACGTTTTGATAAATGATTACAACATTTAAAAAAATAATAAATGACTAATAATCGATTTTTTTAAAATATTTATTAGAAGGCATGCATGTAACGTACTTTTTCTCGTTAATATGAGAATCGGAAATAAACTCTTGTTTATAACCCTCCGAATGAGATGTCTGTTTGCTCGTCCAATATCCGAACAATGTAGGCTACGGTGAGTTTGAAAAAAGTCAGAGAAGAAATAAGAGAGAGAGACAAAATAGTTACCCAATAGTATACGCAGTTATACCGAGGAAAAAATTTAACTTTTTTTTTTTGCAATGTTGGAATTAATTGAGCTTTGCGCTGAGTACAATTTATAGTTTACGAATCTGATTATCAAAGTAATAAAATGCGAGTGCAAGTGGTTCCACAAGCACCAAAATCTAACGACATATTCAGATTCGTAAGCGGTTCCATCGAAAATACCAATAGTGTAAGGCAGGGGGGGGGGGACATCCCATGTACAGAAATTGTCCCGGAGATGCAGGAAGGGGGAAGTAAAAAACAAAGAAAAAACGGACCTCTTTTCCGGGAGCTTGGCGCCGGCACCCGAGTCACCGGAGGTCCTGCCGCCCGAGTGGCTCGAGTCGAGCGTCCCGTCGAGCTCCATCGCCTGCTGCAAATTGGTGAGGCTCTTGTACCGGATGTTGAAGAGCGGCGAGCCACCCTTGAAGCCCGGCGGTGTCTCCTTGAGGGGCGAGGCGCTCTTTTGCCTCATGAGCGGCCGGCCCCGCTGCGTGCCCCCGTTTTTCACGTACAGCTTGGCCAGGGGAGGCTTCTCCGTTCCCGAGGAGAGCGGGGCCTCCCTGACCGCGCGCCGCGTCCTCTTCTCCGCCTGGGTCTTCTTCGTCGGTATCGTCTCGATCGGCGGGGGCTCCGGTCTATCGTCCAGCAGCAGCAGCGGGGGAGCGATCGTCACCGTCACCGGCGTCAACGACGGGCTTGCCTGCTGTCATTTTATGTATCAACTAACTATTGCGCGTAGCGAATGAAAAAAAAAAAAAAAAAAAAAAAAACGCAACCAACCAGGCTCTGATTGTTGATGGGCCCGAGGGGCGAGCTGTCGTAGGGCGAGCGCACGGTCTTCGGTAGGGGCGCAAAGCCCCGGACGTAATCGTAGATCTGGTCGATCTCGTCGTACTCCTCCGTGTAGGCCGAGGAGCCCGGCACCCGGTTCTCGTCCCTATAACCGACGTAGCCCGCCGGGGCGCTGTGCTGCTGCTGGTACTGGTGCTGATGATGATGGTGATGATGATGATGATGATGTTGATGATGGCCGTGGTGCTGCAACTGCGACTGGGGCTGGTGATGGTGGTGGTGACTCCGGTGGTGGGCCACGTTGGCGCTGTCCGAGCTTGCGGAGCGTCGGAGGAAGCCACCCCCGTTGCGCGTTTGCCGGCTCGGCTTGCTCTCGCCCAGTCTGCCGTCCAGCACGTGGGCCCTACCGGAAACCGGGACATTGACAATCGGGGGGGGGGGGTAAAAAGGAAAAGGAAAAAGGAAAACAAAAGGCTCACCTGTCGGCTACGTCGGCGACGAGGCGCGCTGCCCTCTCGGCGAGCCTCGCGTACTCGGGCATCGCCCGTAGAGCCTCCTCGTTGCGGGCCTTGGTGAGCTTGAGGGGCGCGGCGAGGGGCAAGGCGACAGCCGCGGCCTCCCTCTGGAGGGGCAGGGCGAACACGTGTTCCTCCTCGAAGCTCGAGAGGAGCCTCAGCTCGGGGAGAAAGTGGGAGGCGGACTTGAGACCACGGGGCGGCTGGCCGTGGACGAGGCGAACCGTGAGGGGCAGTCGTTTGGTGAGTAGGGCCCGGGCCGTGTGGACGCCGCTTATGTTGTCGTCGCGGGCGAGGGCGGAGAAGCGGGCGCGCAGCTCCCAAGCGAGGAGTAGGCCCTCGCCCCGGGCGTCGGCGCACCGGAGGAAGCGTCCGCGGCCGGGTAGGACGAGCTCGCCGAGGATGGATATCGTCTCGCCGGGGCCGAGGGTGCGGCCGGCCTCGGGAAGTACGGCGCCCGAGGTGTCGTCGAGGCGGCAGCCGAGGCAGCGCACGGGCTCGCGTACCAGGGCCCCCTCCTCGGGACACCGGCGCGCCAGCTCGCTCACCGACTCGATGCAACGCACGGCTCGGCCCTCCTCGCTCAGGATCTCGAAGTAGCCCACGTACGTGTCGGGGATCGCCAGCCGCGGTCCCACCCCGACCACCCGACGGCCCTCCTGTTTTAGACATTTTTTTTTTTTTTTTTTTTTTTTTTTTTTTTCACCATCTGTACTCTATAGCATATGTATATATACGGCCGAAATAAAAATCGCGGCCATCAAAAAATGTTTAAAACAAGTGTATATATAGCTGATTTTCTCCAATTTACATTGAAAGTTAGTACCCAAGCCCTTGGTTGGCATAAGTTGTTACTGGTGTTCAAAAAGTAGTCACTTGTGACTGCTCAACGAAAATCATGTCAATATGAAAAAAAAAAAAAAAAAAAAAAAAGAAAAAAAAGGGAAAAAATTTCTCAATATATTATATGATGAAATGATAAACACTTGAGTGTCAATTTAAAATAACCATGATGTAAGTAGAGGTGTTATACACTCAATATGGATGAGAAAAAATTAGCAGCATTGCTCTTGTTGCCATATATATATATATAATCATAAGGTGTATATTTATGGAAAAATGTGTAGTCCTTGTAAATGGATGGTAGCCATTGTAATTATTGTCAAGTACATAATATTATTGTGTGGTATAATATGTATAAGCAAACAGAAGAAGAAGATGATGGAGGTATACCTTGATCTTGACTGACTGGGCGACGATTTTGCGGCGTCGGCCGGCGGTGATGAGGAGCGCGGTGCTCTGGAGGCCGGGGGCGGGGAGGGTCGGGACCCCGAGGCCACCGTATTGGCCCTTGGTTATCTTGATGACGGCGGGTAGCCGATACTTGCCAACAAAGTCCCGCAGGTAGGTGGCCTCGTCGGCCCAGCGCGCGGCCGCCACCACGATCTGGCCGTCGGTCGCGGCCATCGCTGGCTCGGTGGAGGAGGAGCTGGAGGTGGAGGAGCCGCTCGCCGCTCTACCGGGAGCTAGTGCCCCAAGCGATGGGCCTGCTCCCACTGCTCCGGCTGCTCCTGCAATCGGGACGATCGTCTCTGCTCCATCTGAAATCAAACAGTTTTTGCCAATTAATCAATTGCACGGATGGACGGTTATATAAATATATATATAATATTATGTACGCATGTATATACAAGTTGATCCGTACGGGTAAATTGTGTATATATATATATATATATTATATGCGCTGTCATTTATTCACCTATGGGTATAATATTCTTCTTTGTCGTCGTTAATCGAACGAGGAAGCGAGAGAGAGAGAGTACTTTTGCTAATGATCGGCCAGAGAGGCATGAGCCACCGCGATCCCTCGTTGGCTCAATTTTCTCCCTGGAGGAGAAGGAGGAAACGCGGGAAGCTGTTGGTGGAGAAACGTACATCATGGACATCGAGCCGACGAGAGATTATACATATATACCAACTCGGCCAACTCACTCGCATTTCACCATAAGCTTTACACATGTACCGTTGCTACCACCACCACCCTCCCCCCCCCCACTGCACGCCTATACACGGTATAATATTATCTCTACCACCCATTTACGACCCGAGCCAACTGGATGATCCTTCGCGCGTCCACGACGGTACAGCCTCATCACATGCGTAAATATATATTATAAATATATGGGTACCAGTGGAAAGCAGCATTATATTATATTACACAGGCATGTGTGACGCGCGATAGGAGCAGACCAGAATAAGTACATTATTGGGTATTACGTGCAAGCGTGCACTAATATAATATACCTAATATGTAATGCAGTAGGTATAGGTGTAACTGACCGGGACATGGTGAACCGAGGAATGAATCGCTTTTACTAAAAGCGGTATGGTTGCACCCGAGAAGGGTATCTCTGACGTAGTGCTCCTGTATACAATATACATATATACACATAACGGACGGGGTAACACTTGCCATTGGCGCTCCCTATATATGCCATGTACCTCGGATGCGATGAAATTACCGTACGGCCCTTCGTACAGCTTTTTTTTTTTTTTTTTCGTTTGCCCGTGACTGCATCTTAATACATGAGCCGACTTCCTCGCGAGACTCATCATCTGTTTTTACCGGCAGTACTTATACTTATACGTCTTTTGCTTCAATGTTTCGTCGGTTCATTTTCCAGTGTGCATATATTATATTCCTCCCAAATGCTATACCAAAGATTATGACAACATGTCCTGCACCTGGACGTACTTATATCGTATGTGTTTTTATTGCGTTCGCTTCACGGCAAATCCACCAACGCTTCCACTGGAAGAGACCGGGCGAAAACACACTCGCGTACCCGGCACGTTCCGTCGTACCTATACTTACAACAGATCACAACTCGACGAGCCAAAGTTTTTTTTTTTTTTTTTTTTCATCAGCATCGGAATACATTTCAACACAACACGCAACATCATGCAACCATCAGTCCCATGGGTGTGGGCAATCGCAGCAACGTTGGTTCGATCCGTGAAAATAAATGTAAGATCCATCAGAATAGCCTCTTGATTTATTCCTACTATGTACACCCCCCGGGGAAAAACAACAGCAACATATTTAAAGATGATGTATCGGTGGAGCAAACCCCCAATGTTACAGAGGCCAGGGAGATAGTAGGCTTTGAAGGGCTTCACCTGATCTTCATCCAGTTACCGAAGTAATCTAATATACGTATATACCTCCTTAGAAACACGGGGAAGCTCAAAAACACCTATTATATTCATAAGTACATACTTACAGACGAAAGTTAACACCATCATAAATCTTGGACTTTTTTGTTTTCTTTTAGTTTACATGGAGAAATACATTGATTTTACCAGTGACTCGCTCTTCACAAGAATATCAATTTCGATCATATAGTATGCGAGATTTACTCGTTTCAATAGATACGATCACATCATCAATACATATTTACCTATACCTATTGCTTTCTTTGTCGCTATATATATATATATAATATTTTACACTTTTTTATGGTACAACATGTTGTGTAGTTATATTGGCTAAGCCATATATGAAACAACGTGTGTTGCGGATGAAAAAAGAATTAAAAAAAAAAAAAAAGTTGATTTTACCATACTTATGTATAAGTTACTGATAAAAGTAAAGTAAGAGGCATCGAGTCAAAAGAATGTGATGAGGATCCCAGCGTAGTATGGTGTCGTTAATGGCCCGCTTTTGTGGCGATGTAAGTAAAAAGTAGCCCGCACGAATATAGCCAAGACAAAAGGTGATAAACTGCACGGCTACGTAACCCAGAGGTATGGGTGTACCTATATATAAATATGCTCTTGCAGGGGGAGGAGCAAAGTGTCGGGGGAGTTGAAAAATTCACGGGGTGACAGCACACGGCTACACCGTATGGACGTACATGCGCTTTTCATCCGATATGAAGGCCATTGAGCCAACAAGGGAGAAAAGGTTGTTCATCATCGCCTCGCTTCTCTCTCTCCCACCACCACCCCCTTTTTCAACGCAACAAATAGCGTGTACGAAATGAGGATCTTTGGACCCTCACCCGAGTGAAAGTACCAGCCCCTCCGCCCCGCGCCTTCTCCTTTCGTTGCATGATTTGCCCGCGAAGCCGCGCTTGCCGTAAATCACTCTCTCCTTCTTGTGCGCCCGCATGGCGTGGGTACACCATCAGCATATACATACATGAAATAATTGCGGTGTATACACGTGTACGCGTGTACTCTCCGGACAAGTAGGGCGGACCGTTTGTGCGTGTACTTATCTGTCAAAAACACTGTTCGAGGCTAAACTTGACACGCAATTTCCTACACGGACGTTACACATTGCGCGAGAGTATAAGAACTGCCCCAGTGGTCGAGTCGGCGAAAAAAATCCTCAAGGGCTTTTAAAAAGTAGTCGCAAAAACGGAACGTGCATCGGTATACGGTTAAGATTTACCATGAGACCTCTGTGCTATATATTATATAGTCGTCATTCGAATGATTTCCTTTTTTTCCAACGAGGGTACATCAAACTTAATTCAAGTAAAATGGTGCTCAAATCACGATGGACGAAAAAAAGTTGGTCAAACCAGTGCGAGAAGTGCTGTTGTTTAACGCTGCTCATGCATGATCGTCAACTTAACACATGGTCGAATATATATAATTTATGGTGTATAAATCGTTTAAGTAGATTCGCCGGCTGAAACTGTATCGAGCAAAAAAAAAAAAAATACAGCACACTGCAAACAGCCAAAAGTAAGTATTTTTTTGTTTTTGTGCAGAGCCATGCATGTATACGTATATATAAAACATGACATAAGCCCGCAAGCCTAAGTCATAAATCTCTTGTCCGCCTGCATTGTCTTGGCCATTGCGCAACTGGCAAACCGTAAGCTTCGTCCCGACAGACTCCCTTCTCCCCCGCAGCTTTCTTTTTGTTACTATATCTTTTTGCCTACTTTCGTCGTACAGTGAGTAAGTGCACCCCTGCCCAATACGAAGGATATAGCAATTGACGGGCAAGCGAGCACACGTACTACGAGAGGAGACAACCATCAGGACTCGCCAAAGTATTGGTGCATTTGCTATGTCGCTTTTATTTCGCGAAATTGTATTTCGTTGTTCGACCAGCTTTAACTACCAGGTAGGTACTGTACATATATCAAACCATAATCAGTTGTGACGGCGAAATTTTATCTACTACGTACCTACTCAAATACAATCCGAGTCGAGGCGACGAAACTAACGATGCACGCGTGCGAGGGTCCATTGCCTTTGTGAAAACGCAGGATTGTACACGTACTTATCTACGTTATACGTTACAACAGCGCTCGAGTGATAAATGTGTATATAATGCGTGATACAATATGTCGTATACATACAACTAAAAAATTTACGCGCATATACCAGTGGGGCTTCGCCTTTGACTTTTTACTCGTTACATATATCACCAACAAATTTCACCGTAAATATTTTGTAAGGTGATAGTTAATATTTTTTTTTTTTTATATTTTCCGTCTTGAGAGTACCGCTAAAGCTTTCGTGTACATCATACAAGACAATTAAATTTCTTGCATTCTTATGCTTATCGCGGCTCGTCAGCTTAAGAAGTATTGTTCATGGTATCATAACACAATTAAGGTCCTTCGGTAAATGAAAATTCCTCAAAAAATCTGTAAATAATAAAACAACCGAGACATGATTGGCAGGTGGTTTAAGCTTATGCATTGGCTACGTTTGCAAGTATAAAGGAACACATCGTAAAAAGTCATTCATACCGAAAAGGCTGTCAGACGCAGGATGTCTAATTTTTAAGTCAAGACACGTCGAAGCTGCTGTGAACTTGCGCGTGATTATTATCAGTATTAATTTCTTTTTCTCCTTCACTTGCAAGGAAAATTATCTTACACTAATATCGGTATCTCGTTTACCGCAAAAGGCTGCACAAAAAACGATGCTTACAACAAGTAATTGTGAGTTGAAAAAAAAAAAGAAAGAAAATTCATCTGTCACACGTAAAACGTAAAATGTTGTACATGTAGTTGTTTTTTTTTTTTTTTTTTTTTTTTCATTAATTTTACACAGTCCGAAGGCGACGTACAAGCTTCTACCGACTGCCAATCACCTTCCAGTAGATTTATTAATAATAAATTTTCGTTCGCTTCAAGGGCAGCTTGGCGCGGATCTCGATAATGAATGCCCCTTTTTAAAACGATGCTCTACACGACGTCAAGGTTGGGAATCTTTTTTTCTTAGTTGCCCCTATAGCACGTGATTAACATAAATAATTGGTACTTTGAGGTGTAGCCTGATATACGATACCTTTATTTATACATATATTTTTTTTTTTTTTTCTCAATCGGTGGCTATCTCTCGATCTATTTATGCTACATTATAATTGTAAAAGTTCAAGCCACGAGTTAGGTACTCGCACTGTAGACGAGGTAATTACAAGAGATGCAGTCATGTAGGCGAATTGAGCTCTTGTTTGCATATCTTTGAACAATTATGGTTTCTACTTTTGAAAAGTAAGAATTTACAGTTTAATACTTTTGTTTCATGAAATACAAAGAAGTATACCTATAACGTAAGTATGCTTAATGCCTCGATTAAAGCTTAATTTTTTGGTACGAGTGGTACCTTATTTTTCCCTCTCGCCCTTCATTCTCCCGCGCAAAAAGCTGCCACGCATGAAATCTAACGTTTCTGTATTCTGTCTTCCTCCGTGCAATGAAGTTCACATCAATTCAACTGTTGTCTACTGAGAAATTAATGGAAGAAAAAAAAGAGAAAAATGAAAGAAAGATCAGGCTCGGTTTTTTTTGTTTCGTTTTTTTGCCGTAGGATGCTGCCTAAAGTCTTAATCAAGTCATTAAGAGTCACCGTAAATTTGATCCGGATTCACCTTAATGATATGCTTCCACGAGAGTATATGTATATATGGTACAAGTAGTAGCAGCAGTCCAACAGGTGTATTTTGCCCGCCAGCATTACTCCTAACGTCTTGCTCTTGTCTTTTTTGTCTATACTCCCTCCAACCCTTCATGCATTTTTCTTAAAAGCGCGCTCTTGCAATTTACACTCAACGTGCACGTATGGGATTCAATTTATTTAATCATAAAGGCGCCTCCTAAGTGATTGGCGAGGTCGTTTCAATTTTTGATGCGGTAAGATTGTAGTTCGTGGGCCATTAAGCCATTGGCAGGCGCGACCGTGGGATACATTTGCGTAGTTGATGTTTGCTGAAATGTGAAATCCAATGGAGCACTTTGAATTTACGTGTCGCAATGGCTCCTCACGCAATACAGAAATACCCAAGAAATCCATCATAACTTCGTTCTAGCTTTAATTGAATTTCGTTTTCGCCGGTGCAAATAATTTATTATACAACAAGTTGAGCACCATTTACTACGTATGGATGTATATTTTAGTCTAAAGTAACGTACAGGAAGCAACACAAGTTATATATGTACATATATAACTACGGTGTTATTGTACCAACTTAAGGATATTTTCTCGCGCGTATTGTGTCTTTTGCTCGAACGATTAGGCCTTCGTTTACTTATAGGTATGTATGTACATCCATGCGTTGTACTCGTGATGTACGTTTTACTTACCGCTCTTAAGAGGCACGTTTTCAGCGTCGATTTCACCGCTACTTATTACCTACTTGTTGGGCATGAAATAAAAATATACAAGATGCGTATAAAGTACTATACCTACACCAGCGATGCAGCGAGCCTCTGTTTTGTTCTTTCTTAGCGATTGAGTCTACAGATACCCGCATCTCCGTATACATGTGCATTCGTATAAGCGTCACGTTTATAGCTGTAGATGTGTACCTATATAACACACGGTAGCATAGGTATACCTGCATAATATAATAGGTGCAGGTAATCCTCTTGGTGCTATCTGTGTGTATAAATGTATGTATGTGTATGGTTGTCGGTTGTTGCAGTTGGGCCGGAAAAATAATCGTTACATACACCATTGGGGAAAAAGGGCCAGGAAAACAGTGAGCCTAATTGCCTGCAATTAAATCCTTTTTTTTTGCTTGGCTACAGCTTTCTCGACTCGGTTGGCCGCGTGCGCCGACTGCAGAAAAAAATACCTCTCTGCTACTGTTGTACAATAATAATTGTACACAGCCGAAGCCGAGAAATAAACAAAAAGAAGAAGTTGTTCAGATGCACTGATCATGCAATTTGTCTATATGTGTGAGGTACGGTATAAACTAGCCAGTTTTTTTTTCAGTTGTCGAAAGTGAGGAAAATAGTGTGTGCGTATAAAACACTCGGGCCATCATCTTTTAGTCGAGCGGTAGCCTCGATGTTATTATGTTATAAAGTAGGAGCGCACGTTATACCCCCGGAGCTTTTTAAATAGAGTAAGCTCTCTGTCCACGTGATTCAAGTGATTCAAAACCATGCAATTTACGCACGTACAGTCCAAAGAAATGAAAATTTTTTTTAGGATTTACTTAATTAATATAGGCACCTTCCGGAACTGACTTGTGCCATCACTCGAGTTGTAGATAAAGTTTGAGTTCAGATAAGGATATCAATTATTGGCCTCTCTTTTGAAAATTAACAGGGTTACTTGTAAGAATACTTGGATCGTATACAATTTCACCCCTCAACGGATTCGTCCCACACAATCGAGGGTGCAGGCGTTAAAAAAGTACCTGATGTATGGTGCACCTACCGCTTTCGCCACAACAACGTGTGCGCTCGACTGCACCTCTAACTCGATTACGGTGCAGTACTTACGTATAGTGCCCTCGATCCTCGGGCTTCAGTCGCGGAGCGGCAAGTCTTTGGCTCTCGATAGGTGATAGGTAAGAGTATATATATATATTAGGTAGCATTTTAGCTGCAGCCCATTGTCGCCAGGCAGTTAATGCCTCATTATTACCAAATACCCTATAGATATCATGCTCTGCACATGATAAATGTTGTACCTATGCGACAATGGGCTGCAGCTAATATATATATATATATATATATATATATATATATATATATATATATATATATCAAGTGTGCTTGTGCAGACGCAGAGTCATAGGTGTCGTAAGCTTTGGAAAATTGAACACGGACCTCGGGGTACGGTAACAAACTCTATGCCAATCATTTTTGCCCTTTGATGCTATGTACTTATGTACATAGGTATTATTTTTGAAACAACGTTATTCGCCTCATCCAACTTTCGTCGTCTCGTATACGTAGGTATACCTGCCCACGTAAAGAAATGATGGAATCGTAGAATTTCAACTCTGCTTGCCACTATTTAAGTAGGTACCATGCAGAGTCCAGAGAGAAAGGGTAAGTGGCTGATGGACGCATATGTATTGGTATGTACCTAACTATACGCACAGAGAAAATATTGACCGGTTCAGGGCTGCAATTGACAATATCGCGAATCAAAGTGATTCAGCGTCCATAAGGTGTACATTTATAGACATATTTATGTGAAATGCTGGAAGCGGCGCACGCTAGGCAGTCCAGGGGTAACACGCGAGCCCGAGATTGCCAAGATTCCAGTATATAGGAGCAAAGATTAAATACCCAATACAATATATATATATATATATCGTAATATCATTTCAAACAGCAAAGGAGCAGTATAGCTATAGATAGCTGACAATTGCTCCACGCGCCCCTTCAAATTGAACTGTCTATGTAGGGGTAACTATTATGAAAGTGTATAAATCAATATATATATGGGGGTGTATACATATGGGGTATGTACATTTATAATACTTCTTAATACTAATAATATTGATTTTTAATTTGCATGGATACCTGAGCGTATATGTAAGTATAGGTAGATACGTACTCAGCGAGCCAACAACCACACGTAGATCATATCTCGATATCTCGGCTCAGCCAGCGGTTTAGATTAGATACATTCTTGTTGTTATTGGCCCGCAGATAAAATTAGCAAGCTCTGCATGCTGAAAAACTAATAATAGAGCAGGAAAAAGGTAAATCATCCACAACCACAGAAATATTTCTGAAAAAAACATCAATTATTGAGTAGAGCCTTTGCTTAAAAACTGTCCCTAACAAAATCATTGGCCTTTCCAAGAAATACTAGGATACCAAAAATCTTTCTGTAGCTAAAAGCACGTAAAACATGAGTTGTGTCTAAGTAATACATAACTTAAACAAACTGATCTCAACAAACTATCCTTTTCGCATAATAACCATTTTTTTTTTCTTTTTAATATCGATTTTTGAGCAAAGCCTGGGCTCCGTAGGTGTTTGTTAGGAACGTAGTACGTGTTACCAACGATGGGAGAGTCGCCATAACTATTTCTAAGGCAATGACAAACGCCAAACATTGAATTTTTTCGATTGAAAATTTTTGAAATTTTATGATTTCAAAATTCCGTCCTTTTTGCGATATCTCCATTATTTACGGAGATACGGGCATTTAAAGTTTTGACCAAATTTTTTTTGGAAATATCGATTATTGAGCGAGTCCTGGGCTTCGTACGTGTTTGTAAGGGACGTAGTACGTGTTACCAACGATGGGAGAGTCACCATAATTATTTCTAAGGCAATAACAAACGCCAAACATTAAATATATTCGATCGAAAATTTTTGAAATTTTATGATTTCAAAATACCGTCCTTTTTGCGATATCTCCATTATTTACGGAGATACGGGCATTTAAAGTTTTGACCAATTTTTTTTTAGAAATATCGATTATTGAGCGTGTCCTGGGCTTCGTACGTGTTTGTAAGGGACGTAGTACGTGTTACCAACGATGGGAGAGTCGCCATAACTATTTCTAAGGCAATGACAAACGCCAAACATTGAATTTTTTTGATTGAAAATTTTTGAAATTTTATGATTTCAAAATACCGTCCTTTTTGCGATATCTCCATTATTTACGGAGATACGGGCATTTAAAGTTTTGACCAAATTTTTTTTGGAAATATCGATTATTGAGCGAGTCCTGGGCTTCGTACGTGTTTCTAAGGGACGTAGTACGTGTTACCAACGATGGGAGAATCACCATAATTATTTCTAAGGCAATAACAAACGCCGAACATTAAATATATTCGATCGAAAATTTTTGAAATTTTATGATTTCAAAATACCGTCCTTTTTGCGATATCTCCATTATTTACGGAGAAACGGGCATTTAAAGTTTTGACCAATTTTTTTTTAGAAATATCGATTATTGAGCGTGTCCTGGGCTTCGTACGTGTTTGTAAGGGACGTAGTACGTGTTACTAACAATGGTAGAGTCGCCACAATTATTTCTAAGACAATGACAATCGCCAAACGCTGAATATTTTCGATCGAAAATTTTTAAAATGTTATGATTTCAAAATACCGTCCTTTTTGCGATATCTCCGTTATTTACGGAGATACGGGCGTTTACAGTTTTGACCAAATTTTTTTTTAGAAATATCGATTATTGAGCGTGTCCTGGGCTTCGTACGTGTTTGTAAGGGACGTAGTACGTGTTACCAACGATGGGAGAGTCGCCATAACTATTTCTAAGGCAATGACAAACGCCAAACATTGAATTTTTTCGATTGAAAATTTTTGAAATTTTATGATTTCAAAATACCGTCCTTTTTGCGATATCTCCATTATTTACGGAGATACGGGCATTTAAAGTTTTGACCAAATTTTTTTTGGAAATATCGATTATTGAGCGAGTCCTGGGCTTCGTACGTGTTTGTAAGGGACGTAGTACGTGTTACCAACGATGGGAGAGTCACCATAATTATTTCTAAGGCAATAACAAACGCCAAACGCTGAATATTTTCGATCGAAAATTTTTAAAATTTTATGATTTCAAAATACCGTCCTTTTTGCGATATCTCCATTATTTACGGAGATACGGGCATTTAAAGTTTTGACCAATTTTTTTTTTGGAAATATCGATTATTGAGCGTGTCCTGGGCTTCGTACGTGTTTGTAAGGGACGTAGTACGTGTTACCAACGATGGGAGAGTCACCATAATTATTTTTAAGGCAATGACAAACGCCGAACATTAAATATTCGATCGAAAATTTTTGAAATTTTATGATTTCAAAATACCGTCCTTTTTGCGATATCTCCATTATTTACGGAGATACGGGCATTTAAAGTTTTGACCAATTTTTTTTTGGAAATATCGATTATTGAGCGAGTCCTGGGCTTCGTACGTGTTTGTAAGGGACGTAGTACGTGTTACCAACGATGGGAGAGTCACCATAATTATTTCTAAGGCAATGACAAACGCCGAACATTAAATATATTCGATCGAAAATTTTTGAAATTTTATGATTTCAAAATACCGTCCTTTTTGCGATATCTCCATTATTTACGGAGATACGGGCATTTAAAGTTTTGACCAATTTTTTTTTGGAAATATCGATTATTGAGCGAGTCCTGGGCTTCGTACGTGTTTGTAAGGGACGTAGTACGTGTTACCAACGATGGGAGAGTCACCATAATTATTTCTGAGACAATGACAATCGCCAAACGCTGAATATTTTCGATCAAAAATTTTTAAAATTTTATGATTTCAAAATACCGTCCTTTTTGCGATATCTCCATTATTTACGGAGATACGGGCGTTTAAAGTTTTGACCAAATTTTTTTTTAGAAATATCGATTATTGAGCGTGTCCTGGGCTTCGTACGTGTTTGTAAGGGACGTAGTACGTGTTACCATCGATGGGAGAGTCACCATAATTATTTCTAAGGCGATGACAAACGCCGAACATTAAATATATTCGATCGAAAATTTTTGAAATTTTATGATTTCAAAATACCGTCCTTTTTGCGATATCTCCATTATTTACAGAGATACAGGCATTTAAAGTTTTGACCAATTTTTTTTTTGGAAATATCGATTATTGAGCGAGTCCTGGGCTTCATACGTGTTTGTAAGGGACGTAGTACGTGTTACCAACGATGGGAGAGTCACCATAATTATTTTTAAGGCAATGACAAACGCCGAACATTAAATATTCGATCGAAAATTTTTGAAATTTTATGATTTCAAAATACCGTCCTTTTTGCGATATCTCCATTATTTACGGAGATACGGGCATTTAAAGTTTTGACCAATTTTTTTTTGGAAATATCGATTATTGAGCGAGTCCTGGGCTTCGTACGTGTTTGTAAGGGACGTAGTACGTGTTACCAACGATGGGAGAGTCACCATAATTATTTCTAAGGCAATAACAAACGCCGAACATTAAATATATTCGATCGAAAATTTTTGAAATTTTATGATTTCAAAATACCGTCCTTTTTGCGATATCTCCATTATTTACAGAGATACGGGCGTTTAAAGTTTTGACCAAATTTTTTTTTAGAAATATCGATTATTGAGCGTGTCCTGGGCTTCGTACGTGTTTGTAAGGGACGTAGTACGTGTTACCAACGATGGGAGAGTCACCATAATTATTTCTAAGGCGATGACAAACGCCGAACATTAAATATATTCGATCGAAAATTTTTAAAATTTTATGATTTCAAAATACCGTCTTTTTGCGATATCTCCATTATTTACGGAGATACGGGCGTTTAAAGTTTTGACCAAATTTTTTTTTAGAAATATCGATTATTGAGCGTGTCCTGGGCTTCGTACGTGTTTGTAAGGTACGTAGTACGTGTTACTAACAATGGTAGAGTCGCCACAATTATTTCTAAGACAATGACAATCGCCAAACGCTGAATATTTTCGATCGAAAATTTTTAAAATGTTATGATTTCAAAATACCGTCCTTTTTGCGATATCTCCGTTATTTACGGAGATACGGGCGTTTACAGTTTTGACCAAATTTTTTTTTAGAAATATCGATTATTGAGCGTGTCCTGGGCTTCGTACGTGTTTGTAAGGGACGTAGTACGTGTTACCAACGATGGGAGAGTCGCCATAACTATTTCTAAGGCAATGACAAACGCCAAACATTGAATTTTTTCGATTGAAAATTTTTGAAATTTTATGATTTCAAAATACCGTCCTTTTTGCGATATCTCCATTATTTACGGAGATACGGGCATTTAAAGTTTTGACCAAATTTTTTTTGGAAATATCGATTATTGAGCGAGTCCTGGGCTTCGTACGTGTTTGTAAGGGACGTAGTACGTGTTACCAACGATGGGAGAGTCACCATAATTATTTCTAAGGCAATAACAAACGCCAAACGCTGAATATTTTCGATCGAAAATTTTTAAAATTTTATGATTTCAAAATACCGTCCTTTTTGCGATATCTCCATTATTTACGGAGATACGGGCATTTAAAGTTTTGACCAATTTTTTTTTTGGAAATATCGATTATTAAGCGTGTCCTGGGCTTCGTACGTGTTTGTAAGGGACGTAGTACGTGTTACCAACGATGGGAGAGTCACCATAATTATTTCTAAGGCAATGACAAACGCCGAACATTAAATATATTCGATCGAAAATTTTTGAAATTTTATGATTTCAAAATACCGTCCTTTTTGCGATATCTCCATTATTTACGGAGATACGGGCATTTAAAGTTTTGACCAATTTTTTTTTGGAAATATCGATTATTGAGCGAGTCCTGGGCTTCGTACGTGTTTGTAAGGGACGTAGTACGTGTTACCAACGATGGGAGAGTCACCATAATTATTTCTAAGGCAATAACAAACGCCGAACATTAAATATATTCGATCGAAAATTTTTGAAATTTTATGATTTCAAAATACCGTCCTTTTTGCGATATCTCCATTATTTACAGAGATACGGGCGTTTAAAGTTTTGACCAAATTTTTTTTTAGAAATATCGATTATTGAGCGTGTCCTGGGCTTCGTACGTGTTTGTAAGGGACGTAGTACGTGTTACCAACGATGGGAGAGTCACCATAATTATTTCTAAGGCGATGACAAACGCCGAACATTAAATATATTCGATCGAAAATTTTTAAAATTTTATGATTTCAAAATACCGTCTTTTTGCGATATCTCCATTATTTACGGAGATACGGGCGTTTAAAGTTTTGACCAAATTTTTTTTTAGAAATATCGATTATTGAGCGTGTCCTGGGCTTCGTACGTGTTTGTAAGGTACGTAGTACGTGTTACTAACAATGGTAGAGTCGCCACAATTATTTCTAAGACAATGACAATCGCCAAACGCTGAATATTTTCGATCGAAAATTTTTAAAATTTTATGATTTCAAAATACCGTCCTTTTTGCGATATCTCCATTATTTACGGAGATACGGGCATTTAAAGTTTTGACCAATTTTTTTTTGGAAATATCGATTATTAAGCGAGTCCTGGGCTTCGTACGTGTTTGTAAGGGACGTAGTACGTGTTACCAACGATGGGAGAGTCGCCACAATTATTTCTTAGACAATGACAATCGCCAAACGCTGAATATTTTCGATCGAAAATTTTTAAAATTTTATGATTTTAAAATACCGTCCTTTTTGCGATATCTCCATTATTTACGGAGATACGGGCATTTGAAGTTTTGACCAATTTTTTTTTTGGAAATATCGATTATTGAGCGTGTCCTGGGCTTCGTACGTGTTTGTAAGGGACGTAGTACGTGTTACCAACGATGGGAGAGTCACCATAATTATTTCTAAGGCAATGACAAACGCCGAACATTAAATATATTCGATCGAAAATTTTTGAAATTTTATGATTTCAAAATACCGTCCTTTTTGCGATATCTCCATTATTTACGGAGATACGGGCGTTTAAAGTTTTGACCAAATTTTTTTTTAGAAATATCGATTATTGAGCGTGTCCTGGGCTTCGTACGTGTTTGTAAGGGACGTAGTACGTGTTACTAACAATGGGAGAGTCGCCACAATTATTTCTGAGACAATGACAATCGCCAAACGCTGAATATTTTCGATCAAAAATTTTTAAAATTTTATGATTTCAAAATACCGTCCTTTTTGCGATATCTCCATTATTTACGGAGATACGGGCGTTTAAAGTTTTGACCAAATTTTTTTTTAGAAATATCGATTATTGAGCGTGTCCTGGGCTTCGTACGTGTTTGTAAGGGACGTAGTACGTGTTACCAACGATGGGAGAGTCACCATAATTATTTCTAAGGCGATGACAAAAGCCGAACATTAAATATATTCGATCGAAAATTTTTGAAATTTTATGATTTCAAAATACCGTCCTTTTTGCGATATCTCCATTATTTACAGAGATACAGGCATTTAAAGTTTTGACCAATTTTTTTTTCGGAAATATCGATTATTGAGCGAGTCCTGGGCTTCATACGTGTTTGTAAGGGACGTAGTACGTGTTACCAACGATGGGAGAGTCACCATAATTATTTTTAAGGCAATGACAAACGCCGAACATTAAATATTCGATCGAAAATTTTTGAAATTTTATGATTTCAAAATACCGTCCTTTTTGCGATATCTCCATTATTTACGGAGATACGGGCATTTAAAGTTTTGACCAATTTTTTTTTAGAAATATCGATTATTGAGCGTGTCCTGGGCTTCGTACGTGTTTGTAAGGGACGTAGTACGTGTTACCAACGATGGGAGAGTCACCATAATTATTTCTAAGGCGATGACAAACGCCGAACATTAAATATTCGATCAAAAATTTTTAAAATTTTATGATTTCAAAATACCGTCCTTTTTGCGATATCTCCATTATTTACGGAGATACGGGCGTTTAAAGTTTTGACCAAATTTTTTTTTAGAAATATCGATTATTGAGCGTGTCCTGGGCTTCGTACGTGTTTGTAAGGGACGTAGTACGTGTTACCAACGATGGGAGAGTCACCATAATTATTTCTAAGGCGATGACAAACGCCGAACATTAAATATATTCGATCAAAAATTTTTGAAATTTTATGATTTCAAAATACCGTCCTTTTTGCGATATCTCCATTATTTACAGAGATACAGGCATTTAAAGTTTTGACAAATTTTTTTTTTGGAAATATCGATTATTGAGCGAGTCCTGGGCTTCATACGTGTTTGTAAGGGACGTAGTACGTGTTACCAACGATGGGAGAGTCACCATAATTATTTTTAAGGCAATGACAAACGCCGAACATTAAATATTCGATCGAAAATTTTTGAAATTTTATGATTTCAAAATACCGTCCTTTTTGCGATATCTCCATTATTTACGGAGATACGGGCATTTAAAGTTTTGACCAATTTTTTTTTGGAAATATCGATTATTAAGCGAGTCCTGGGCTTCGTACGTGTTTGTAAGGGACGTAGTACGTGTTAACAACGATGGGAGAGTCGCCACAATTATTTCTTAGACAATGACAATCGCCAAACGCTGAATATTTTCGATCAAAAATTTTTAAAATTTTATGATTTCAAAATACCGTCCTTTTTGCGATATCTCCATTATTTACGGAGATACGGGCGTTTAAAGTTTTGACCAAATTTTTTTTTAGAAATATCGATTATTGAGCGTGTCCTGGGCTTCGTACGTGTTTGTAAGGGACGTAGTACGTGTTACCAACGATGGGAGAGTCACCATAATTATTTCTAAGGCGATGACAAACGCCAAACATTAAATTTTTTCGATTGAAAATTTTTGAAATTTTATGATTTCAAAATACCGTCCTTTTTGCGATATCTCCATTATTTACGGAGATACGGGAATTTAAAGTTTTGACCAAATTTTTTTTGGAAATATCGATTATTGAGCGAGTCCTGGGCTTCGTACGTGTTTCTAAGGGACGTAGTACGTGTTACCAACGATGGGAGAATCACCATAATTATTTCTAAGGCAATAACAAACGCCGAACATTAAATATATTCGATCGAAAATTTTTGAAATTTTATGATTTCAAAATACCGTCCTTTTTGCGATATCTCCATTATTTACGGAGATACGGGCATTTGAAGTTTTGACCAATTTTTTTTTTGGAAATATCGATTATTGAGCGTGTCCTGGGCTTCGTACGTGTTTGTAAGGGACGTAGTACGTGTTACTAACAATGGTAGAGTCGCCACAATTATTTCTAAGACAATGACAATCGCCAAACGCTGAATATTTTCGATCGAAAATTTTTAAAATGTTATGATTTCAAAATACCGTCCTTTTTGCGATATCTCCGTTATTTACGGAGATACGGGCGTTTACAGTTTTGACCAAATTTTTTTTTAGAAATATCGATTATTGAGCGTGTCCTGGGCTTCGTACGTGTTTGTAAGGGACGTAGTACGTGTTACCAACGATGGGAGAGTCGCCATAACTATTTCTAAGGCAATGACAAACGCCAAACATTGAATTTTTTCGATTGAAAATTTTTGAAATTTTATGATTTCAAAATACCGTCCTTTTTGCGATATCTCCATTATTTACGGAGATACGGGCATTTAAAGTTTTGACCAAATTTTTTTTGGAAATATCGATTATTGAGCGAGTCCTGGGCTTCGTACGTGTTTGTAAGGGACGTAGTACGTGTTACCAACGATGGGAGAGTCACCATAATTATTTCTAAGGCAATAACAAACGCCGAACATTAAATATATTCGATCGAAAATTTTTGAAATTTTATGATTTCAAAATACCGTCCTTTTTGCGATATCTCCATTATTTACGGAGATACGGGCATTTAAAGTTTTGACCAATTTTTTTTTAGAAATATCGATTATTGAGCGTGTCCTGGGCTTCGTACGTGTTTGTAAGGGACGTAGTACGTGTTACTAACAATGGTAGAGTCGCCACAATTATTTCTAAGACAATGACAATCGCCAAACGCTGAATATTTTCGATCGAAAATTTTTAAAATTTTATGATTTCAAAATACCGTCCTTTTTGCGATATCTCCATTATTTACGGAGATACGGGCATTTAAAGTTTTGACCAATTTTTTTTTTGGAAATATCGATTATTGAGCGTGTCCTGGGCTTCGTACGTGTTTGTAAGGGACGTAGTACGTGTTACCAACGATGGGAGAGTCACCATAATTATTTTTAAGGCAATGACAAACGCCGAACATTAAATATTCGATCGAAAATTTTTGAAATTTTATGATTTCAAAATACCGTCCTTTTTGCGATATCTCCATTATTTACGGAGATACGGGCATTTAAAGTTTTGACCAATTTTTTTTTGGAAATATCGATTATTGAGCGAGTCCTGGGCTTCGTACGTGTTTGTAAGGGACGTAGTACGTGTTACCAACGATGGGAGAGTCACCATAATTATTTCTAAGGCAATGACAAACGCCGAACATTAAATATATTCGATCGAAAATTTTTGAAATTTTATGATTTCAAAATACCGTCCTTTTTGCGATATCTCCATTATTTACGGAGATACGGGCATTTAAAGTTTTGACCAATTTTTTTTTGGAAATATCGATTATTGAGCGAGTCCTGGGCTTCGTACGTGTTTGTAAGGGACGTAGTACGTGTTACCAACGATGGGAGAGTCACCATAATTATTTCTAAGGCGATGACAAACGCCGAACATTAAATATATTCGATCGAAAATTTTTGAAATTTTATGATTTCAAAATACCGTCCTTTTTGCGATATCTCCATTATTTACAGAGATACAGGCATTTAAAGTTTTGACCAATTTTTTTTTTGGAAATATCGATTATTGAGCGAGTCCTGGGCTTCATACGTGTTTTTAAGGGACGTAGTACGTGTTACCAACGATGGGAGAGTCACCATAATTATTTTTAAGGCAATGACAAACGCCGAACATTAAATATTCGATCGAAAATTTTTGAAATTATATGATTTCAAAATACCGTCCTTTTTGCGATATCTCCATTATTTACGGAGATACGGGCATTTAAAGTTTTGACCAATTTTTTTTTGGAAATATCGATTATTGAGCGAGTCCTGGGCTTCGTACGTGTTTGTAAGGGACGTAGTACGTGTTACCAACGATGGGAGAGTCACCATAATTATTTCTAAGGCAATAACAAACGCCGAACATTAAATATATTCGATCGAAAATTTTTGAAATTTTATGATTTCAAAATACCGTCCTTTTTGCGATATCTCCATTATTTACAGAGATACGGGCGTTTAAAGTTTTGACCAAATTTTTTTTTAGAAATATCGATTATTGAGCGTGTCCTGGGCTTCGTACGTGTTTGTAAGGGACGTAGTACGTGTTACCAACGATGGGAGAGTCACCATAATTATTTCTAAGGCGATGACAAACGCCGAACATTAAATATATTCGATCGAAAATTTTTAAAATTTTATGATTTCAAAATACCGTCTTTTTGCGATATCTCCATTATTTACGGAGATACGGGCGTTTAAAGTTTTGACCAAATTTTTTTTTAGAAATATCGATTATTGAGCGTGTCCTGGGCTTCGTACGTGTTTGTAAGGTACGTAGTACGTGTTACTAACAATGGTAGAGTCGCCACAATTATTTCTAAGACAATGACAATCGCCAAACGCTGAATATTTTCGATCGAAAATTTTTAAAATTTTATGATTTCAAAATACCGTCCTTTTTGCGATATCTCCATTATTTACGGAGATACGGGCATTTAAAGTTTTGACCAATTTTTTTTTGGAAATATCGATTATTAAGCGAGTCCTGGGCTTCGTACGTGTTTGTAAGGGACGTAGTACGTGTTACCAACGATGGGAGAGTCGCCACAATTATTTCTTAGACAATGACAATCGCCAAACGCTGAATATTTTCGATCGAAAATTTTTAAAATTTTATGATTTCAAAATACCGTCCTTTTTGCGATATCTCCATTATTTACGGAGATACGGGCATTTGAAGTTTTGACCAATTTTTTTTTTGGAAATATCGATTATTGAGCGTGTCCTGGGCTTCGTACGTGTTTGTAAGGGACGTAGTACGTGTTACCAACGATGGGAGAGTCACCATAATTATTTCTAAGGCAATGACAAACGCCGAACATTAAATATATTCGATCGAAAATTTTTGAAATTTTATGATTTCAAAATACCGTCCTTTTTGCGATATCTCTATTATTTACGGAGATACGGGCGTTTAAAGTTTTGACCAAATTTTTTTTTAGAAATATCGATTATTGAGCGTGTCCTGGGCTTCGTACGTGTTTGTAAGGGACGTAGTACGTGTTACTAACAATGGGAGAGTCGCCACAATTATTTCTGAGACAATGACAATCGCCAAACGCTGAATATTTTCGATCAAAAATTTTTAAAATTTTATGATTTCAAAATACCGTCCTTTTTGCGATATCTCCATTATTTACGGAGATACGGGCGTTTAAAGTTTTGACCAAATTTTTTTTTAGAAATATCGATTATTGAGCGTGTCCTGGGCTTCGTACGTGTTTGTAAGGGACGTAGTACGTGTTACCAACGATGGGAGAGTCACCATAATTATTTCTAAGGCGATGACAAAAGCCGAACATTAAATATATTCGATCGAAAATTTTTGAAATTTTATGATTTCAAAATACCGTCCTTTTTGCGATATCTCCATTATTTACAGAGATACAGGCATTTAAAGTTTTGACCAATTTTTTTTTTGGAAATATCGATTATTGAGCGAGTCCTGGGCTTCATACGTGTTTGTAAGGGACGTAGTACGTGTTACCAACGATGGGAGAGTCACCATAATTATTTTTAAGGCAATGACAAACGCCGAACATTAAATATTCGATCGAAAATTTTTGAAATTTTATGATTTCAAAATACCGTCCTTTTTGCGATATCTCCATTATTTACGGAGATACGGGCATTTAAAGTTTTGACCAATTTTTTTTTAGAAATATCGATTATTGAGCGTGTCCTGGGCTTCGTACGTGTTTGTAAGGGACGTAGTACGTGTTACCAACGATGGGAGAGTCACCATAATTATTTCTAAGGCGATGACAAACGCCGAACATTAAATATTCGATCAAAAATTTTTAAAATTTTATGATTTCAAAATACCGTCCTTTTTGCGATATCTCCATTATTTACGGAGATACGGGCGTTTAAAGTTTTGACCAAATTTTTTTTTAGAAATATCGATTATTGAGCGTGTCCTGGGCTTCGTACGTGTTTGTAAGGGACGTAGTACGTGTTACCAACGATGGGAGAGTCACCATAATTATTTCTAAGGCGATGACAAAAGCCGAACATTAAATATATTCGATCGAAAATTTTTGAAATTTTATGATTTCAAAATACCGTCCTTTTTGCGATATCTCCATTATTTACAGAGATACAGGCATTTAAAGTTTTGACCAATTTTTTTTTTGGAAATATCGATTATTGAGCGAGTCCTGGGCTTCATACGTGTTTGTAAGGGACGTAGTACGTGTTACCAACGATGGGAGAGTCACCATAATTATTTTTAAGGCAATGACAAACGCCGAACATTAAATATTCGATCGAAAATTTTTGAAATTTTATGATTTCAAAATACCGTCCTTTTTGCGATATCTCCATTATTTACGGAGATACGGGCATTTAAAGTTTTGACCAATTTTTTTTTAGAAATATCGATTATTGAGCGTGTCCTGGGCTTCGTACGTGTTTGTAAGGGACGTAGTACGTGTTACCAACGATGGGAGAGTCACCATAATTATTTCTAAGGCGATGACAAACGCCGAACATTAAATATTCGATCAAAAATTTTTAAAATTTTATGATTTCAAAATACCGTCCTTTTTGCGATATCTCCATTATTTACGGAGATACGGGCGTTTAAAGTTTTGACCAAATTTTTTTTTAGAAATATCGATTATTGAGCGTGTCCTGGGCTTCGTACGTGTTTGTAAGGGACGTAGTACGTGTTACCAACGATGGGAGAGTCACCATAATTATTTCTAAGGCGATGACAAACGCCGAACATTAAATATATTCGATCGAAAATTTTTGAAATTTTATGATTTCAAAATACCGTCCTTTTTGCGATATCTCCATTATTTACAGAGATACAGGCATTTAAAGTTTTGACAAATTTTTTTTTTGGAAATATCGATTATTGAGCGAGTCCTGGGCTTCATACGTGTTTGTAAGGGCTGTAGTACGTGTTACCAACGATGGGAGAGTCACCATAATTATTTCTAAGGCAATAACAAACGCCGAACATTAAATTTTTTCGATTGAAAATTTTTGGAATTTTATGATTTCAAAATACCGTCCTTTTTGCGATATCTCCATTATTTACGGAGATACGGGCATTTAAAGTTTTGACCAAATTTTTTTTGGAAATATCGATTATTGAGCGAGTCCTGGGCTTCGTACGTGTTTGTAAGGGACGTAGTACGTGTTACCAACGATGGGAGAGTCACCATAATTATTTCTAAGGCAATAACAAACGCCGAACATTAAATATATTCGATCGAAAATTTTTGAAATTTTATGATTTTAAAATACCGTCCTTTTTGCGATATCTCCATTATTTACGGAGATACGGGCATTTAAAGTTTTGACCAATTTTTTTTTAGAAATATCGATTATTGAGCGTGTCCTGGGCTTCGTACGTGTTTGTAAGGGACGTAGTACGTGTTACTAACAATGGTAGAGTCGCCACAATTATTTCTAAGACAATGACAATCGCCAAACGCTGAATATTTTCGATCGAAAATTTTTAAAATGTTATGATTTCAAAATACCGTCCTTTTTGCGATATCTCCGTTATTTACGGAGATACGGGCGTTTAAAGTTTTGACCAAATTTTTTTTTAGAAATATCGATTATTGAGCGTGTCCTGGGCTTCGTACGTGTTTGTAAGGGACGTAGTACGTGTTACTAACAATGGTAGAGTCGCCACAATTATTTCTAAGACAATGACAATCGCCAAACGCTGAATATTTTCGATCGAAAATTTTTAAAATTTTATGATTTCAAAATACCGTCCTTTTTGCGATATCTCCATTATTTACGGAGATACGGGCATTTAAAGTTTTGACCAATTTTTTTTTTGGAAATATCGATTATTGAGCGTGTCCTGGGCTTCGTACGTGTTTGTAAGGGACGTAGTACGTGTTACCAACGATGGGAGAGTCACCATAATTATTTTTAAGGCAATGACAAACGCCGAACATTAAATATATTCGATCGAAAATTTTTGAAATTTTATGATTTCAAAATACCGTCCTTTTTGCGATATCTCCATTATTTACGGAGATACGGGCGTTTAAAGTTTTGACCAAATTTTTTTTTAGAAATATCGATTATTGAGCGTGTCCTGGGCTTCGTACGTGTTTGTAAGGGACGTAGTACGTGTTACTAACAATGGGAGAGTCGCCACAATTATTTCTGAGACAATGACAATCGCCAAACGCTGAATATTTTCGATCAAAAATTTTTAAAATTTTATGATTTCAAAATACCGTCCTTTTTGCGATATCTCCATTATTTACGGAGATACGGGCGTTTAAAGTTTTGACCAAATTTTTTTTTAGAAATATCGATTATTGAGCGTGTCCTGGGCTTCGTACGTGTTTGTAAGGGACGTAGTACGTGTTACCAACGATGGGAGAGTCACCATAATTATTTCTAAGGCGATGACAAACGCCGAACATTAAATATATTCGATCGAAAATTTTTGAAATTTTATGATTTCAAAATACCGTCCTTTTTGCGATATCTCCATTATTTACAGAGATACAGGCATTTAAAGTTTTGACCAATTTTTTTTTTGGAAATATCGATTATTGAGCGAGTCCTGGGCTTCATACGTGTTTGTAAGGGACGTAGTACGTGTTACCAACGATGGGAGAGTCACCATAATTATTTTTAAGGCAATGACAAACGCCGAACATTAAATATTCGATCGAAAATTTTTGAAATTTTATGATTTCAAAATACCGTCCTTTTTGCGATATCTCCATTGTTTACGGAGATACGGGCATTTAAAGTTTTGACCAATTTTTTTTTAGAAATATCGATTATTGAGCGTGTCCTGGGCTTCGTACGTGTTTGTAAGGGACGTAGTACGTGTTACCAACGATGGGAGAGTCACCATAATTATTTCTAAGGCGATGACAAACGCCGAACATTAAATATTCGATCAAAAATTTTTAAAATTTTATGATTTCAAAATACCGTCCTTTTTGCGATATCTCCATTATTTACGGAGATACGGGCGTTTAAAGTTTTGACCAAATTTTTTTTTAGAAATATCGATTATTGAGCGTGTCCTGGGCTTCGTACGTGTTTGTAAGGGACGTAGTACGTGTTACCAACGATGGGAGAGTCACCATAATTATTTCTAAGGCGATGACAAACGCCGAACATTAAATATATTCGATCGAAAATTTTTGAAATTTTATGATTTCAAAATACCGTCCTTTTTGCGATATCTCCATTATTTACAGAGATACGGGCATTTAAAGTTTTGACCAATTTTTTTTTTGGAAATATCGATTATTGAGCGAGTCCTGGGCTTCGTACGTGTTTGTAAGGGACGTAGTACGTGTTACCAACGATGGGAGAGTCACCATAATTATTTTTAAGGCAATGACAAACGCCGAACATTAAATATTCGATCGAAAATTTTTGAAATTTTATGATTTCAAAATACCGTCCTTTTTGCGATATCTCCATTATTTACGGAGATACGGGCATTTAAAGTTTTGACCAATTTTTTTTTGGAAATATCGATTATTAAGCGAGTCCTGGGCTTCGTACGTGTTTGTAAGGGACGTAGTACGTGTTACCAACGATGGGAGAGTCGCCACAATTATTTCTAAGACAATGACAATCGCCAAACGCTGAATATTTTCGATCGAAAATTTTTAAAATGTTATGATTTCAAAATACCGTCCTTTTTGCGATATCTCCATTATTTACGGAGATACGGGCGTTTAAAGTTTTGACCAAATTTTTTTTTAGAAATATCGATTATTGAGCGTGTCCTGGGCTTCGTATGTGTTTGTAAGGGACGTAGTACGTGTTACTAACAATGGTAGAGTCGCCACAATTATTTCTAAGACAATGACAATCGCCAAACGCTGAATATTTTCGATCGAAAATTTTTAAAATTTTATGATTTTAAAATACCGTCCTTTTTGCGATATCTCCATTATTTACGGAGATACGGGCATTTAAAGTTTTGACCAATTTTTTTTTTGGAAATATCGATTATTGAGCGTGTCCTGGGCTTCGTACGTGTTTGTAAGGGACGTAGTACGTGTTACGAACGATGGGAGAGTCACCATAATTATTTCTAAGGCAATGACAAACGCCGAACATTAAATATATTCGATCGAAAATTTTTGAAATTTTATGATTTCAAAATACCGTCCTTTTTGCGATATCTCCATTATTTACAGAGATACGGGCATTTAAAGTTTTGACCAATTTTTTTTTTGGAAATATCGATTATTGAGCGAGTCCTGGGCTTCGTACGTGTTTGTAAGGGACGTAGTACGTGTTACCAACGATGGGAGAGTCACCATAATTATTTCTAAGACAATGATGATCGTCAAACATTGAATAATTTCGATCGAAAATTTTTGAAATTTTATGATTTCAAAATACCGTCCTTTTTGCGATATCTCCATTATTTACGGAGATACGGGCGTTTAAAGTTTTGACCAAATTTTTTTTTGGAAATATCGATTATTGAGCGTGTCCTGGGCTTCGTACGTGTTTGTAAGGGACGTAGTACGTGTTACCAACGATGGGAGAGTCACCATAATTATTTCTAAGACAATGATGATCGTCAAACATTGAATAATTTCGATCGAAAATTTTTGAAATTTTATGATTTCAAAATACCGTCCTTTTTGCGATATCTCCATTATTTACGGAGATACGGGCGTTTAAAGTTTTGACCAAATTTTTTTTTCGAAATATCGATTATTGAGCGTGTCCTGGGCTTCGTACGTGTTTGTAAGGGACGTAGTACGTGTTACCAACGATGGGAGAGTCACTATAATTATTTCTAAGGCAATAACAAACGCCGAACATTAAATATATTCGATCGAAAATTTTTGAAATTTTATGATTTCAGATTACCGTCCTTTTTGCGATATCTCCATTATTTACGGAGATACGGGCGTTTAAAGTTTTGACCAAATTTTTTTTTGGAAATATCGATTATTGAGCGTGTCCTGGGCTTCGTACGTGTTTGTAAGGGACGTAGTACGTGTTACTAACAATGGTAGAGTCGCCACAATTATTTCTAAGACAATGACAATCGCCAAACGCTGAATATTTTCGATCGAAAATTTTTAAAATGTTATGATTTCAAAATACCGTCCTTTTTGCGATATCTATGTTATTTACGGAGATACGGGCATTTAAAGTTTTGACCAATTTTTTTTTTGGAAATATCGATTATTGAGCGTGTCCTGGGCTTCGTACGTGTTTGTAAGGGACGTAGTACGTGTTACTAACAATGGTAGAGTCGCCACAATTATTTCTAAGACAATGACAATCGCCAAACGCTGAATATTTTCGATCGAAAATTTTTAAAATTTTATGATTTCAAAATACCGTCCTTTTTGCGATATCTCCATTATTTACGGAGATACGGGCATTTAAAGTTTTGACCAATTTTTTTTTTGGAAATATCGATTATTGAGCGTGTCCTGGGCTTCGTACGTGTTTGTAAGGGACGTAGTACGTGTTACGAACGATGGGAGAGTCACCATAATTATTTCTAAGGCAATGACAAACGCCGAACATTAAATATATTCGATCGAAAATTTTTGAAATTTTATGATTTCAAAATACCGTCCTTTTTGCGATATCTCCATTATTTACAGAGATACGGGCATTTAAAGTTTTGACCAATTTTTTTTTTTGAAATATCGATTATTGAGCGAGTCCTGGGCTTCGTACGTGTTTGTAAGGGACGTAGTACGTGTTACTAACAATGGTAGAGTCGCCACAATTTTTTCTAAGACAATGACAATCGCCAAACGCTGAATATTTTCGATCGAAAAATTTAAAAATTTTATGATTTCAAAATAACGTCCTTTTTGCGATATCTCCATTATTTACGGAGATACGGGCATTTAAAGTTTTGACCAATTTTTTTTTGGAAATATCGATTATTGAGCGAGTCCTGGGCTTCGTACGTGTTTGTAAGGGACGTAGTACGTGTTACCAACGATGGGAGAGTCACCATAATTATTTCTAAGGCAATGACAAACGCCGAACATTAAATATATTCGATCGAAAATTTTTGAAATTTTATGATTTCAAAATACCGTCCTTTTTGCGATATCTTCATTATTTACAGAGATACGGGCATTTAAAGTTTTGACCAATTTTTTTTTTGGAAATATCGATTATTGAGCGAGTCCTGGGCTTCGTACGTGTTTGTAAGGGACGTAGTACGTGTTACTAACAATGGTAGAGTCGCCACAATTTTTTCTAAGACAATGACAATTGCCAAACGCTGAATATTTTCGATCGAAAATTTTAAAAATTTTATGATTTCAAAATAACGTCCTTTTTGCGATATCTCCATTATTTACGGAGATACGGGCATTTAAAGTTTTGACCAATTTTTTTTTTGGAAATATCGATTATTGAGCGTGTCCTGGGCTTCGTACGTGTTTGTAAGGGACGTAGTACGTGTTACCAACGATGGGAGAGTCACCATAATTATTTCTAAGACAATGATGATCGTCAAACATTGAATAATTTCGATCGAAAATTTTCGAAATTTTATGATTTCAAAATACCGTCCTTTTTGCGATATCTCCATTATTTACGGAGATACGGGCGTTTAAAGTTTTGACCAAATTTTTTTTTCGAAATATCGATTATTGAGCGTGTCCTGGGCTTCGTACGTGTTTGTAAGGGACGTAGTACGTGTTACCAACGATGGGAGAGTCACTATAATTATTTCTAAGGCAATAACAAACGCCGAACATTAAATATATTCGATCGAAAATTTTTGAAATTTTATGATTTCAGATTACCGTCCTTTTTGCGATATCTCCATTATTTACGGAGATACGGGCGTTTAAAGTTTTGACCAAATTTTTTTTTGGAAATATCGATTATTGAGCGTGTCCTGGGCTTCGTACGTGTTTGTAAGGGACGTAGTACGTGTTACTAACAATGGTAGAGTCGCCACAATTATTTCTAAGACAATGACAATCGCCAAACGCTGAATATTTTCGATCGAAAATTTTTAAAATGTTATGATTTCAAAATACCGTCCTTTTTGCGATATCTATGTTATTTACGGAGATACGGGCGTTTAAAGTTTTGACCAAATTTTTTTTTAGAAATATCGATTATTGAGCGTGTCCTGGGCTTCGTACGTGTTTGTAAGGGACGTAGTACGTGTTACTAACAATGGTAGAGTCGCCACAATTATTTCTAAGACAATGACAATCGCCAAACGCTGAATATTTTCGATCAAAAATTTTTAAAATTTTATGATTTCAAAATACCGTCCTTTTTGCGATATCTCCATTATTTACGGAGATACGGGCATTTAAAGTTTTGACCAATTTTTTTTTTGGAAATATCGATTATTGAGCGTGTCCTGGGCTTCGTACGTGTTTGTAAGGGACGTAGTACGTGTTACCAACGATGGGAGAGTCACCATAATTATTTTTAAGGCAATGACAAACGCCGAACATTAAATATTCGATCGAAAATTTTTGAAATTTTATGATTTCAAAATACCGTCCTTTTTGCGATATCTCCATTATTTACGGAGATACGGGCATTTAAAGTTTTGACCAATTTTTTTTTTGGAAATATCGATTATTGAGCGAGTCCTGGGCTTCGTACGTGTTTGTAAGGGACGTAGTACGTGTTACTAACAATGGTAGAGTCGCCACAATTTTTTCTAAGACAATGACAATCGCCAAACGCTGAATATTTTCGATCGAAAATTTTAAAAATTTTATGATTTCAAAATAACGTCCTTTTTGCGATATCTCCATTATTTACGGAGATACGGGCATTTAAAGTTTTGACCAATTTTTTTTTTGGAAATATCGATTATTGAGCGTGTCCTGGGCTTCGTACGTGTTTGTAAGGGACGTAGTACGTGTTACCAACGATGGGAGAGTCACCATAATTATTTCTAAGACAATGATGATCGTCAAACATTGAATAATTTCGATCGAAAATTTTTGAAATTTTATGATTTCAAAATACCGTCCTTTTTGCGATATCTCCATTATTTACGGAGATACGGGCGTTTAAAGTTTTGACCAAATTTTTTTTTCGAAATATCGATTATTGAGCGTGTCCTGGGCTTCGTACGTGTTTGTAAGGGACGTAGTACGTGTTACCAACGATGGGAGAGTCACTATAATTATTTCTAAGGCAATAACAAACGCCGAACATTAAATATATTCGATCGAAAATTTTAAAAATTTTATGATTTCAAAATAACGTCCTTTTTGCGATATCTCCATTATTTACGTAGATACGGGCGTTTAAAGTTTTGACCAAATTTTTTTTTAGAAATATCGATTATTGAGCGTGTCCTGGGCTTCGTACGTGTTTGTAAGGGACGTAGTACGTGTTACTAACAATGGTAGAGTCGCCACAATTTTTTCTAAGACAATGACAATCGCCAAACGCTGAATATTTTCGATCGAAAATTTTAAAAATTTTATGATTTCAAAATAACGTCCTTTTTGCGATATCTCCATTATTTACGGAGATACGGGCATTTAAAGTTTTGACCAATTTTTTTTTTGGAAATATCGATTATTGAGCGTGTCCTGGGCTTCGTACGTGTTTGTAAGGGACGTAGTACGTGTTACCAACGATGGGAGAGTCACCATAATTATTTCTAAGACAATGATGATCGTCAAACATTGAATAATTTCGATTGAAAATTTTTGAAATTCGATGATTTCAAAATACCGTCCTTTTTGCGATATCTCCATTATTTACGGAGATACGGGCATTTAAAGTTTTGACCATTTTTTTTTTTGGAGAAATCGACTTTTGAGTAAAGTCTGGGCCTCGTACGTGTTTGTAAGGGACGTAGTACGTGTTACCAACAATGGTAGAGTCACCATAATTATTTCTAAGACAATGATGATCGTCAAACATTGAATAATTTCGATTGAAAATTTTTGAAATTCGATGATCTCAAAATACCGTCCTTTTTGCGATATCTCCGTTATTTACGGAGATACGGGCGTTTAAAGTTTTGACCAAATTTTTTTTTCGAAATATCGATTATTGAGCGTGTCCTGGGCTTCGTACGTGTTTGTAAGGGACGTAGTACGTGTTACCAACGATGGGAGAGTCACTATAATTATTTCTAAGGCAATAACAAACGCCGAACATTAAATATATTCGATCGAAAATTTTTGAAATTTTATGATTTCAGATTACCGTCCTTTTTGCGATATCTCCATTATTTACGGAGATACGGGCGTTTAAAGTTTTGACCAAATTTTTTTTTGGAAATATCGATTATTGAGCGTGTCCTGGGCTTCGTACGTGTTTGTAAGGGACGTAGTACGTGTTACTAACAATGGTAGAGTCGCCACAATTATTTCTAAGACAATGACAATCGCCAAACGCTGAATATTTTCGATCGAAAATTTTTAAAATGTTATGATTTCAAAATACCGTCCTTTTTGCGATATCTATGTTATTTACGGAGATACGGGCGTTTAAAGTTTTGACCAAATTTTTTTTTAGAAATATCGATTATTGAGCGTGTCCTGGGCTTCGTACGTGTTTGTAAGGGACGTAGTACGTGTTACTAACAATGGTAGAGTCGCCACAATTATTTCTAAGACAATGACAATCGCCAAACGCTGAATATTTTCGATCAAAAATTTTTAAAATTTTATGATTTCAAAATACCGTCCTTTTTGCGATATCTCCATTATTTACGGAGATACGGGCATTTAAAGTTTTGACCAATTTTTTTTTTGGAAATATCGATTATTGAGCGTGTCCTGGGCTTCGTACGTGTTTGTAAGGGACGTAGTACGTGTTACCAACGATGGGAGAGTCACCATAATTATTTTTAAGGCAATGACAAACGCCGAACATTAAATATTCGATCGAAAATTTTTGAAATTTTATGATTTCAAAATACCGTCCTTTTTGCGATATCTCCATTATTTACGGAGATACGGGCATTTAAAGTTTTGACCAATTTTTTTTTTGGAAATATCGATTATTGAGCGAGTCCTGGGCTTCGTACGTGTTTGTAAGGGACGTAGTACGTGTTACTAACAATGGTAGAGTCGCCACAATTTTTTCTAAGACAATGACAATCGCCAAACGCTGAATATTTTCGATCGAAAATTTTAAAAATTTTATGATTTCAAAATAACGTCCTTTTTGCGATATCTCCATTATTTACGGAGATACGGGCATTTAAAGTTTTGACCAATTTTTTTTTTGGAAATATCGATTATTGAGCGTGTCCTGGGCTTCGTACGTGTTTGTAAGGGACGTAGTACGTGTTACCAACGATGGGAGAGTCACCATAATTATTTCTAAGACAATGATGATCGTCAAACATTGAATAATTTCGATCGAAAATTTTTGAAATTTTATGATTTCAAAATACCGTCCTTTTTGCGATATCTCCATTATTTACGGAGATACGGGCGTTTAAAGTTTTGACCAAATTTTTTTTTCGAAATATCGATTATTGAGCGTGTCCTGGGCTTCGTACGTGTTTGTAAGGGACGTAGTACGTGTTACCAACGATGGGAGAGTCACTATAATTATTTCTAAGGCAATAACAAACGCCGAACATTAAATATATTCGATCGAAAATTTTAAAAATTTTATGATTTCAAAATAACGTCCTTTTTGCGATATCTCCATTATTTACGTAGATACGGGCGTTTAAAGTTTTGACCAAATTTTTTTTTAGAAATATCGATTATTGAGCGTGTCCTGGGCTTCGTACGTGTTTGTAAGGGACGTAGTACGTGTTACCAACAATGGTAGAGTCACCATAATTATTTCTAAGACAATGATGATCGTCAAACATTGAATAATTTCGATTGAAAATTTTTGAAATTCGATGATCTCAAAATACCGTCCTTTTTGCGATATCTCCGTTATTTACGGAGATACGGGCATTTAAAGTTTTGACCTTTTTTGTTGATGAAAATATCGACTTTTGAGTGAAGTCTTGGCTTTGCGGATATTTGCGATGGATGTCATACATGTTTATAACTATTGTAGAGTGACAATAACTATTTTTCAGGCGATAACAATCGCCGAACATGGAATATATTCGATAAAAAATTAAAAAAAATTTTGATTAAAAAATACCGCGGTGTTTTATCAGGAAATATATAGACGACAGCGAGTTTAAGAGAGGCGTTCCAACGGGAATAACATGTACTGATGTAGGTATACGTGTGCGCATTACATGCCGTAGATGTTGTTTTATTAGACGTTCTAGCCCGTCGCGACATTGCGTCTTGGCGTCTGCATGGCGACCTATTTTTTTTTTACTCTAGCCGATTCCGCTGTAGCTGCAATCCCGCATCATTTGATCAGATCTCAAGCATCGGTAGCACCAAGTACGCTTATGGATAGTGTAACGTACAAGCACGCTTACGTACGTATACTTGCATAGGCATTCATAGAAAGCTTACAGTTTACCCACCAGTTGCCGTAGAGGTACATGTGTACAATGTATTACATGAAAAATACAAATCTTCACGTCGAGGGCCAAGGAGGGTAATACTATATATGTATCCAATATAAGTACCTAATTAGAGCAACAGTAGGTAGCAAGACTACCATACCACTATACTTACTGTAGGTTCGTAGGCTGCACTACATTAGACATGCTAAATGTATATAAATACATGTAAATTTAGTTGAGCTGGTAAGTCAATCATCAGGACATCATAAACTTGTGTAAAGAAAATCGTCCCTTATTGGTTTGCGGTTTGTATTGATAGTTGTATATCTTCCTGTATGTATAAAGACAATTATCGATCATCTTCCATGTGGTTCATGAGAAAACGGCCCTATTGGATATTAAGGCAAAACATGTAATAAATAGGTGATGGGCATATTTTATTTGATGCAATGTGTTAATTATCCATTCCAGAAAAACTCTCTGAAACGTAACTCATGTTCTGCTTAGAGCAAATCTTCAGATACATTACATGTATTAGTTTTATTGAAACCAGAATGATAAATGTAGTAATATATGGCGGTAGTAGTAGTAGTAACAACAAAAGCAGGAATAATAATCCTCTCCTGGAGAGAAGGGGTTGGATTTTGTGTTCCAGTCCGATAATCTTGGGATCTCGGTCGGCCGAGCTTATGATAAATATATATAGATATAAGGAGTGCCCGAAACCCAACGCAATCAGCCCATTGACAAATCCGAGATCACGACTCTCGCTCTCTATTAGCTCTCTCTCTCTCTCTCTTTGTTGCGATTGTTGCCTTGAAAATAGTGCTCTTTCGACTCGACATTAGCAAAGAGGAGGAGGAGAATAGAGAACAGGAGAATATCTGCAGATAATTTCCCTTTCGGAGCTGTGCCCATTTCACAACAGCGCGAGCCGCAACCTCAGCGAACTAACTGCATTGCAGCTTTGCGGTCTGCCGTCGCCAGTTTGGCAAAAAACGTCTACTTCGCCGTTTGTCCGATGTCCCTTGGTTGTTGCTCGTTACATTAGCACGTACATTTATGTATAACTATGTAAAGGTAGATAGGTAGGTACCTGCACCTTACTTATTATAATGTATACCCTTCCCCAGCAATAACAGCACAAACAAAGTGCACGCAGGTACAATGGCTGTTTGTTTTTGTTTGTTTTTGTTTTTCCTATCTCTCTGTCTCTGTGCCACGTTGCGGCGCAAACTCTGCCTACGCCCCTTTTCTCTCTATGCACTCCTCTTCTCGACTATCATATCTCTTAAAAATGTTACTTCTCATATCATTATCAAACACTTTGTGCCTCCTGCAAAATGGTTGAAACTGAAAGTTTCAAATGGAAAAAACGTGTGCCTCGAGAAAGTCGCATTTTCGTGACTTGTAGAATGCGAACTAAATTTATATCTTTACATGTGGTATCTGTATATAATAATAATAATAATAATAATAGATACACAATTATACTTGAAACAAAACTAAAACTTTTACTTAGGAATATTAATTGTATCTTGATTCCACGGGACATGTATTGGTGCTCGCACTGCGATATATATGCACGAAAATAAATGTTACGTGTGTATGGTTAACCTAAGGGAGGTAGGGTATAATATATAATTGTAGATGGATAGGTATAGGCGCGGAAAAATAATTGGCTGGGGCTGGGATAAGCCGTAGCCATGGCTCTAGGTGCATACATGTATACCCAATGGATATAAATGCATACTAGTCCCGTGGACTCTGTTACAGGACACGAGAGGCCATCCATCCACCGCTGATGTACGGCGCCCCGCGCGCTGCATGCACCTGCAGGAAGCGATGATGCCGTAAACTCTGAGTGGGTGCGCACTGATGCGCGTTGTATCTTCTCATCCACCTCGACACCTATATATGTATGTATATATAGCAGCAACAGAGGATTACCAGAGCTCACTGTAATAGAGTGCCCGAGAGTGCCCGTACACGCGTGGATACCCTGTATGGCTGGGTCCCATTCCAATAGGGACACTGAGCGCAACTCTGCTAACCGGACGATTTCGTATTCCATTGAAAGTAATTTATATGCAAATTTTTTAGTACCTACAAAATCTTTGTTCTTATTCCCACCTGTATAAATATAATTGTTAATTGTTAGCATTATAATCATGTCTATAGCAACTGTAGATGCCTGTACTGAAAGAGCCGTCACTCGAGGAGAAACAAACATTGTCAAGTATATCTCGAAAAAATTTCAAATCAACTCCCACGTGTCAGAACTTGAAAATATTATTCTCACGTTATCAATGAATTTTGAAGTACGCCTTACTTAATAAGTATCCATTAGCACCGGACAGGAAAATAACGGAATGGAAGCACAACCCCTTACAAATTTTGTTGTGCGTGCAGTTTTTCCCGCATATCTACAGATGTTGTACAAGTAAGAGGTATGTGCGTGCGTGTGTGTGTGTCATTGCTGCTGTAAATTTATACATACGCATCAGAGACACGACGTCTTGCGAGTTTGTTGTATGCATCCACTTTGAAAGACTTTCTCTCGTATAGATACGTTAGCGATTTTTCCGATTGCCAGCAATGAGCTCTATCGATGACGTCACGCGAAAGTTGAAAACTCGATTTCACGACGATCGAGAGAAACAGTAGGTATATGGGAATGATCGTTGCACTACCCAGTATACATATATATACACACATATACATGTACAGGTAAAGTACATCGGAAGATTGCTGATGGTGCTGGTGCCCGTTTGCAAAGGCAGGTATATAAATATGGGTATACAAAATGTGGAAGAAGAAGAAGAAGAAGAAGAAGAAGAAGGTGCTCGCGAGTAGTTGGGAAAAATCGGCAATAAATTTAGCGCGAATCGCTCATCAGACGTTACTTAACGAGCGACTCCCTCGCCTGCGTGGTGGCCGATAACATCGCGCCGGAAAGTTGCCGGTGCTGGTGCTTCTGGTACGGCAGTCGAAGGGCACCAGATAAAAAGCTCGCGAGGACGCGCTTACTTATACGTTTGGTCCCACAGGGGATTGAGAGAGACCGCATAGCAAGGTGGTACATTGGTGTGTGGATGTACGGCGACATCAAGCGGATCCTATGTACTGTATCTCTGTATACGTATGTATATATATATATGAGATGTGTGTGTGTGTGTGTGTGTGTGTGTGTGTGTGTACGCATACGTATGCGAAAGAGGAATGGAGATGGGTGGGAGATGGTAAAGGGAAAGAAGAAGAAAGGAAGGGAAAAACGACAAAGCTAATGAGATGGAGAAACGGAGCCAAAGAGAAAACAGCGCTGAGCCATGCCTGCAGCCTCCTCCTTACTGATACTTCATATACATGTATACTCGAACTTCCTCCAGCACCTGATGGATACCAAGCTTTTCCCTTATTTTTTTTTTTTTTCCTTCTCTTCTTACTTACAGTTAAAAAATACACACTTTCGAGTTCTCAAACCAATTTATACTACGCATGTCCATCATACTGTATGTAAAATTTTCTTCTCTATGTACAAACTATGTCCTGTTTTTGTAAAACTTCTGCAAAAAAAAGCAAAAAAAAAGCTTGCGGTGTTGATTCACGTGCAAAAAGGAAAGTGACGAAGAAGGTGTACCTATACATACAACGATTAATTTGCAAGAATATCTAGTAGGTATGTAAGTAGATTAGTCCCAGACACAGTCAGACACACCAAAGCTGTACGCGGCTCTGTTGCAATATAGATAGTATTATTGCAAATCAACCCATGAAATGTTGATGGCATTAGTGAATCGAGTAAAATGGTTCGAGCTGGCATAAGAGTTCGATCGACGACAGTTAAACTAGTGCAATCCCAATCCACAATGAGTAAATTACTGAAGCAGATGTTTCTGATGGTAAGGCATTAGGAAACCACCATATGATTTCCCTTTCTCCTGATGTACTTGTGCATAACATAATATACATTTGATGCTGATGGTGCTGTTGTTACCGCCACAAACAGTTGTTGCTAAGAGGAAAGTAAAGTTGAATCGAATGAAAATTTGTCACCCACAGATGTTTCAATTCAGAATACACAGGTGCCTAAATTATGTATATGTATAATACCTATACTGTATGGACCGAATGGAGCTTCGCGTCCGTGAAAATAAGTATAATATAGGCCCGCATATATATACCTATGTACCCTGTAGGTACGACGAGCGCACACCCACACTTATAATGGGAAGAAAAGCCCGAGACGTGGTCATCCGGGAGATCTCGAGCTCCGGATATATATATATATATATATATATATATATATATATATATATATATATATGAGAGAGAGTGTAGGTGCGGGGAGTAGTGTATGTACCTATAGTAGGAGGGTATGATAATATATAGGGATCGAGCTGTACACATATACATAAATATATGCCTGTATGGCACGTGTAGTTGGCCAAATGTAAAACAAGAAGCGCGATAGGCTGTGTTGGCTCCGCAAGCAGGGCTAAATATAACCACCGCGCGGGACTCGGTGCATGTGTACAATATTATATACCTACACTTTATACAGCTAATGGAGGAGGAGGAGAGGCGATGCGACCGATGGGCGCCTGCTGCCTCATCCCTGTGGCTCTTCTCCCTCGCCACCCTCGCCACCGCCGCCAGCCGGCTTCTTATAGGCATTATAAGTATTACCTGATGCATGCAACAGCCACCGCCTCTCGTGGTCCCATCTCTTCCCTCGCGCCCCGCGTGTCCTTCTATTTTCTTTTTTCTTTTATTCTCCTTCTGTTTTCTCTCTCCCATAGCTCGTATCCATCTCTCGGTTATACCAACTCTACAAGTATAGCGTACAGTCTAGTGGAGCCAGAAGGGGCCTACCCTGTTGTATCCTGTTTTTATGACATCACAACTACTGGATTTTAACTTTTTTCATGCTTTATCCACAATGTCGTGAGAGCTAGCTTGGAAAAATTTATCTTTTGCATGAAAAGAATCGTATATGATTTTCACCAAGATGCCCGGTCGAAGACACCCAATCCATAATGTGTATAGGTACGTGCGCGTATATATAAAATACTTGGTCCATCTTTCGGGTGTTCACTGTTTGACACGTATTGAGATATACATAAAGGGACTCAAGTTGAGCTTGAACTTTGATGGGCGCAAGAAAAATTAAACTTTTAATCCCGACGAGTGATGATAATTATACGCAGTGTCTGCTATACACTGGGCCCCCCTATTGCGAAGCGCTGCACGGATAAGCACTTGCTGCGTTACAGAGTACCTGTGAGTACGGGAAGCGAGCAAATTTTTCAGTGCTCCGTCCATTCGGGCGATCGGCCGAGATTTACAAAACTTGGGCCATCATATTTACGGCGCGCCCCTCCGCGAATAAAGTTCAACAAAAGCAATACCGTGGCCCTCGGCTCCGGGGAGGACCACGCGTGCAGGTATTGGATCACAAAGTAAGCCACAGCAGCAGCCTCTGGGTGTACAGCAACAATGTCTGGCCGTGGTGATTTACCGCCCGAGTCGCCTTGCCGCGCCAACACGAGCGCGCCCTTGGAGCGAAAGGGCTTCGCGTGTGCGCGCACGTATTTTTCCGAGCTGCGTTTTTATTGCGCGCGCGCTCGTATTATAAGAAGAAGACCAACGCGTATACAGAGCTGCGGCGAAAACCACGAGCACACCCCCCCCCCACCTCGTCTTCCCTTTCACACTTGCGCTCCGCAAAAGTTATTGCCTTAGCCCCGAACGGGCAATAACTTTTGGCTTTTTTTTTCATCCTTCTTTCTTTCCCCTTCTCGCGCTGCGCGTTATGCATGCGTATGCGCGCGTTGACGAAGGACTCCAAAGTTGGCTGGCTGCGCAGCGGGCCCGGGACAAAGGAACCCGAACCCCCCCCACCCACCCAATGCGGCTAATTGACAATTTCGCAGTAATTTATACTTATAATAATTCAGTTTGTTTGTCCTGGTGGTGGACGGCGGTAGAGGGGCCCCTTTTTGCTCTCTCCTCCTCCACCTCTACAAGTCATCGGCTGAATTATTGCAAATTATGCGCAAATAGGGCTGATGGCTGTTGGCTCTGGTTCTTTTTTCATCTTTACTAATTATTTATTTTTAGTCGTACAAATGAAACTTTTTTCTTTTTTTCTTTCACCCATATTTCTCTTCAGGTAACATTAGTCTTCTCTCACGCGTATACGTACTTATGCAAAAAGATAATTTTTTATTTTTCGATTCGTATAAGCATTTAACACCATGTTCTGACCTGACGCTGTCTATATGTGTATATGTTAAAACTTTCTAAAAAAAATAAACAATCATCACATGGTTGCGTGTGTGCGTTTTTTTACATGTAATTCGCGTGACCAGTCGATAAGTACACGTGCAGGATAAACATGTACAAACAAAGTAACGGGGACGAGGACGAAGATAATGAAGGAAGGAGGAAAAGCAGTGACAATAAGTATACAGTTAGGTAGGCATACGTACATATATGTATACGTTGTTGTCAAGAGCGACATCAGCTCCTGTGCAGAGTAGGTATACCTAGGATAGATGGCACCATCCAAGAGGTTATTCATTCAGATGTTGCGTAATAATTGGCAGATCTACCGCGAGTACGCGTAATCCATGCGCTTGTGTATACTATACACGTAAACATTTCATGACAGCAGCTCAAATAACTATAGGTATATTGAGACGTGACACGGTAGCTTAGCTAAGAAAATACATGTTTACTAACAATTTTTGGAAGTACGAAAACAATGGCACAACTGGGATAACTAAATCCATGTCTTGCTAATGTACATTGGCTTTGGCGAAACGAGCAATACTTCAAATATTTTAAAATGACCGTCCACTGAAAGAAAAGTTGATGACTTTGGTATTTATGTAGATAATATTATGAACACATGGAGTTATATTATTTGCATAGGAAGGAAGAGCTATACCTGCATAAAGCGCTACAGGTGATGCACCTTATACACCTTAATTGCTGATAATAAGTATACATATAAAAAAAAAAAAAAAAATTAAGAAAACTTGCTCGCTGCCTCAGAAAAAGTATATATATATATATATTAGCAAAGGGAGCAGAGGTCATGTTCACACGAAGCTCGCGCGCTTACGCCTAATATAGGGTATGTTTATGTATAATGCCTTATTAATTCTCTTCTAATTCTTATTAATATTAATGGCCCACAAGGCATGATGATGCTGCTGATGATGATGCGTCGTCGCTGCGGTTCGCAACCCTAGCTCCAACAAACCATTATAATATTTTTATTATTATTATTATATTGTATGCAAGTGGATGTAAATAAAATATTATCCAGTATACGTGCGTGCGCTATGCGTGCATATAATATACATCGTGTACGCGCACGGAAAGCGATCCTATGCATTACTCCACCACAGCCAGCACCTTTTCTTCCCTTTCTAGATTTTTTTTTTTTTTTTTTTTCTACTTCCTTCTCCTCCTCCTCCTTTTGTATTTTTTATTTATGCACCTGCAGGCACATAATATCTTTGTCTCGTACCCATCATGTAACACATGTTGTACATGCACGAGCCCCGTATATAATATAATATAATATGTACCTACACCTACACCTATACTACAAGATATACGTCTTACTATACTCATCTTTCCATGGATACTCTATATTTATGCTACACATATTGCACATTTATATATGTACGCATGCATGAGTTACAGAGAAACAATGGCACTCCTGTGCTCTTCTGGCTGTTGCCATCCATGCACTTACAAGTTTTTTCATGCTGGGCTTACGAGTCGTCGGTATATATTATACGACAACTTCCACCTGTGCCGTAATGCTTTTATGCACCTACCGGTATTAGCATCGATTTGCACTTTTTGTGTTGACATGGCTATCTACACCTACTTTATTGTTAAGTATAATATATGATCAAGCGACAGCATTAATGATCCATTGGGTAAATCATGGGCGAACCATCCACGACTACTCGAACATGGTGTGTAAAACACGTGGGCTTGTCGACTCGCTAGCACTAACATGACATAAAATTCTGTTAGCCGGGATCTCTTTCTGTCTCCCTGATTCGCCATCTTGAAAGTTCGGGCGAGCATCAATATTCAACTCGGGGACCTTTCGATCTCTTGTATCGATCTCGATTCGCACCACCGCCGCGAGCAGAACTTGTACATGCATGTATATGCAGCACCGTGTGCTGATCGGGGTCGAAATTCAAGCAACGGTATCGGTGCAGCTCGACACATGCTGGTATGGGTGAGGTGAGGCAGTGGCTGCTTTTAAATCCTTATAGGTACCTATAGGTACAATGGTGTATTACATACACATGCATAATATACTATATACTAGTTGGTTCAACGGTAGTTCGGCACGGAGGACAAAAACACCGCCCAAGTCGACCTGCTCCGCTTCAATGGGTGCCCCATGTGTACATACATGTACAGAATGCAACACCGCTAGAACTGGTCGCTTCGCGAAAACTCGTGTAGGGAACGCGTGTAAGTATTATAAGTAGGTGGCTGCAACTCTGTGCAAGGTTTATCAGACGATTCTTTAAGACGACTATTAGATAATCTATATATACAACTTTTCAATACATTTAGAATCGATTTCTTAACATTTGTCAAGTGAAACATACACGTGGACCAAATAAATAGTCAGTCCGACGCTTAATTTTGTCAACTAAATCGATCCAACAGAATCGGTAGTTATCGACGATCGTGGCGCGCGTGTCAGTATAGAGAGCAAACACAGAAACGAAGGAGCATGGAGATTCGTCATAAAAATGACATGGGAGGTATCTGGTACATGTCACGCCTATGTACTATGTACACAGCCAACTCATATTGATACCGTAAAGTACAGGTATAAGTTTGTGTGGTGGCACGGGAGCGCCCGTTACGCGGTGAAAAGCCGATGAAAGCCGCGACATCGCAGTTACATAAATATATATGGATAGGTACAGCAGCTCGTTATCGATGCGTCCGTGCCAGCCAACGACGTCTACCGTCCCTTACCCTTAACAAAGGTAGACGCGAGAGGCGGGCATCGCCACCCAATGTCATTTGTAGGTCTCTTTTCTTTCTATGCAATTGAATGTCATGGCTGCCAGCTCTTGCTACTATACTGTCAGGTCAAAGCAAACTTATACTTGTACTTATACCTACTTACCGAAAGAGGCTCTATCTTATAGGTACCTACAGATTCTGTATCTGCGGTATACTTATACACATACTAATATAGTCACAATGAGATTACTCGGTATGGCGTTACTTTTCAGTCGATTTTTTTGCAAAAGCTCTGAAACCTTCTATTCCGCATCACTATTTTTGCGCGTTCACGATAATATAATTATGTACATCGTAATTGTATGGAAAAAAAACAACCTTAATTAGAAGTATGCTGCTGGAGGTACGTTAACTCGATTGATCGAGATGAGCAGACCCAAGCTCACGGGTATAGGATGTCAACCCACACCCCGCACGTATATAGTACATGTACGTACACGTAATAACAATCTCTGACATTTTATATAACATAATACCCCCAGCTCATCCCTTTCGACTTATTATTACACCGCACTGACATTTATCTGACTTTATTTTTTCCTCTCCCTTTTTATCTTTACGTTCATGTATAGACAAACTCGCTTCAATAAATTGCATAATATATATGTATACAATGCCTACATATACATACACACACACACACACACGTAACGCATAGGTATTACCTATAGACTCTGTTGTATTAGGTTTCAGGTAGGTAGTATCGATTTCGTGATCGGTAAATTCTACCGCAATAATAATACCCACGGTACACACGTATGGACAAAGTCATATGCCATGTAAGTAGGTACAGAACGATGTAATAAAGTTTACTAAATGTTTCAATCAGTCAAAGTTGTAAGATCGGTGCAATCGATGCAGCTACGAGTGAATTTTATTTTACGCTCAGGTTTGAGGTACAATACCTGTACTCGCATAATTAAATAATCATGTAAATACCTAAATAACACTAAAGAATTTGCAGAATAAATACATATGGGTACACTAATATATGTCATCCCAATTTAAGGACGTTCGGTAGTGTTAGCGGGGGGAAACATTTGCGCGGTGAGGGGAAACCAGCGATGAATGAAGATTTGGCAACGTCGTACGGGTCTTAAATGTGTGAGTGTTCATGTACACGCATCAGGTGTCTCTGCACACTCTACACTGTCTGCTCGTCTGCTGCGTGCTGCGTCGGTTACGACAGCGTTTGTGTATCAATGTTTTTGTGATAAAGCTGTAAGTATTTGTTACTGATTTATTATAAAAGTGTAGTGAAAATGAATAAATGAGTAATTAGAAAGACTTGTAACAATTGATAAATTTATGGAAGGTAATGATGGTTTAAGATCGTTTCTAATAAATGGGCAAAGCCCTTTAATCAAAAGAGCTACCAGTGTAAATAAAATACTTGAATTTTTAAATGACTTGACAAGTCTCATACAGCATGGGATGTCAGATAAGTAGGATGATTTCTAAGATGAGTGATTCAAACTATGAGCATGTGATTTTGTAATGTGCAAAAAAATTGTATCTTAAGAAGAAATAATAAATTTGAAATTAAAAAAAAAAAATAAATAGCGTGTTATTAACATTTATTGTTTTTTATGGGAAGGGGTGGGCGTTCTGTACATACACTCACGCACACACGTAAGCTTGTATTTTATGCGTGAATGCATAAATATCTACAATAATATTGAGATATTTACTGATCAACATCCTGGAACATTTTGAATTTCCCGCCACTTGCGACGTTGCCGTTGCGTTTCGGTCGAGCTTTTATTTAATTTTTTATTTATAAACGAATCAGACGATCGTCGCAAAACTTGGTATACATCAAATTAATAACATTATCTATAACATATAAAAAAATTGGCCAAATTCACTGGCCCAATTTGCTTAAAACTGTGATTTAGTCAGTTCTCCCATAAGCGACAGTGTTAAAATGACTTAACTTTGAAATTCAATATCTCGAAAACGAAACAGAGGAACCTCTTTAAATTTTGACTGGTTTATTGTAACAACAATAAAAACGTCTGGTCAAAATTTCAGAAAAATTCGTTGGAAAATTCAATCACTACCGAACGTCCTTAAGAGAATCAGAATCGGCATCGGCAGTAACTATGTATACAACCGATATTGTGAGTATTTATAACATATTATATGTATAAATACCAATATATCAGCGTGTAAGTAGGTATGTTGGGGTCTCGCTCGTTTGTTCGTTCAGTCCCTTCGGCTAGACTCGGGCACGCTCGGCGCGGCTCGCGACCTTGAACGAGCCTCGCGTGCTCTATGCCACTGACACGTATCAAGGACGCCGGCGCCGCCTGCAGAGAGCCCTAGCTCTCTTTCCCCACGTTTGCGCGCGTATACACATATATATAATGGGCATATATATACATACATAACATGCATGTGGATGATATATATATATATTATGTGTGTGCGCGAGTGTTGGTTGGACTGCATGGCCATAATACATATACATATATACCTCATATGTTATAGATGTGGTCGGGCGAATGGTTTTCTCCGCGGCTCTGTAGCTCCGCATAAGTACGTTGTACGCCTATCCTCCCTCATGTATGCAAGGGATTGTGGGTTGTAAGTGCAACATAAGTAGGTAGGTGTACCTGGCGTTGGTACATCACCATCACAGCTCAACGTAGGTACTTAATACTCCTCCTATAACCCACTGGCCCACGCGTTAGATGCAACAGTCATTTCGATCCGTTTCGCGTGCACCTCGTCTGCCGTACAAGTGTAACCTGTCCATAACTCACGAACAATAGATTGCAAATCAAATCGCATGGACCTTTCTCCGTCACTACTTACACATTTTTTTAACAGTACATAAGTATATTTACGTATTGTGTACGCGGTGGTGGTTGATAAATGGAAATTATACAAATTTATTTTTTTTTAATAATAACCGCATAATTAAGCAACGATTGCAGTCTCACGATGCAATTGACTTGATATAAATATCATGTACAACAGTCATTATATCAACAGGTCCCCTGCTGTAAAGTAAAAATCTACCAGTGTGCTATCAAAATTTGCGTCTTTGCAATGTAATCGTAATGTACCGTACGTTGTGGTGTACGGACGATTTCAGCATCGAAATAAGAACGGCATATATAATTTCAAGGCTACGCGTCGATCGGCACTGATGACGTAATTTCGGCGATGATCGGACGACCACCATGCTTATATATGTATTATGTATGTGCAGTAATACACCTGCACAATTTCAAGTCAACTGTTCTCTCTTACCTTGTAAATTGTAATATTAATTGTATGCTGCTTAGGCTACACAGGAACACTGGGCCTTGCTCCGTAGCCATATCAATGAATCAACTCTAAACTCTAAAGCTTCTTCTTCAACACCATCATTGTCATTTGACATCAGCACCACGAAGATCCACAAAATCTGCCTGCCTGCCTGCCATTCCTCTAAGGTCTTAATTATCTTGCATTGATTTGCGAAAATGGCACGTTCATGATCGGTGTATCTCTATATAAACATTACGGTAGTAGGACTTTTTCGCCTTTCCTCCTATCATCGGTCTGCCACACAACGGATATGTCACAAATATCTCACATTACTCACTCCCAACACCAGAGATGCGTGCACCAAAGTTACGTATGTCTGTGTTCCCTTCGCGTCTTGGACGCACTCGCGCGCACGCATACACACGGTCAAGGACCATCACTGAGAAAGCGATGCGCTGCGAATGAATTATTATTAGAGGTATACCTATAGGTGTAGGTGAACAGTATAAGCCAGACGAGGCTGCGACTATAAGTATACAGGCTGATGGAGAATTCGTCACGGAGGTATCAAAAGTACTAATACTTGTTGAGTCACGTTGAACAGTCGAGCCACGTGTTCTTCCTTTTCGTGGCTTGTATGTACCCTACCTTTTTTTTTTCATCATTATCATCATCATCTGTGCGAGCTTGGCGATAATGCGATGCAATAGAAAATTTGTAAGCGGTTAATGCTGGCTTCCATACACCGCCGGTCGCCTAATCGAGCGGAATCGGAAGAAAAAAAATCAACCTCCAAGCAATGTTTTTCATGCTTCGCCTCGTTGCCGAAGCTGCAGTATCGTTACACCTAGTCGAGCTGGTGCACGTATATATCAATCAATGCTACTTTGAGCGCGACGTTACCTTTTGGCAAATTAACGCGACAAGATACCGCCCAATGAATTACAACTAGATCCCAAGTGGGTACATGCGTACAATATTTAATAAACATGTGCAAGCTCTCACGTGGTGCATAATAATAATATATGTGGTATGCAAGGGTTAATGCTAACTTGGATTGTCAACCTAGTGGTGCGTACGATCGTAGGTAATAGGTAGGTATAGGTAACGATGTATGTATAATATGATGTAACAACTTGTCAGACGACACCAAGTACCTAGGTATATATCAGGCTCGCATGGGTACATCATATGCTTCTCTTCTGGCTCTTCATCGTTGTGCTGATATGTTTTATGCCTAAGCCATCGAGTACTTTGCGCGAGAGGGAAAACGTCATGGAGAAAAATATCGAGAGATGCGAGTATAAAAATAAACAAAAATCATGGTTAGTACAGGTATTCTGCCGTGATAGATGGTATACCAACAGGTGATGGTCAAAGCCTTGCGCGCTTATCAACGATACTTGGCGTTTTACGCTTATTAAAGTTTTTCCAGCCGAGGGGTATATAATATTATATAATGTATGTCATGTGTTGGCGTGCGCTGCACCATGCACGTGCAAAGAACATAACGTGGGTAGGCGGTAAAGCAACATGTTAAAAACAGAATTTGGCCCTTGGATGCTGCAGAGTCGTAGAAATAATAATAATCATAATACATTTAATATCACGAGCTTCTTATCAAGGAAAGAAATGGCGTCATTAGTAGGCGCGCGAGATGCATCTCTTCCCGGAAAAAAAAGGGGGGGGGAGCTTTTCAAGCCGGCAAAGTGAGAGATCGGAGTATGACAGCGAAGAAGAGCAAAGGGTTTCAGCAAAATCTACAATCTAAACTGCGGGTGTGCTCTGGGATAAGTACATATGTGTACAGGGCGCATCGGCTCCCCCAAAAAACTGCTGAAATCTTGAAGACCCAAAAAGTCATAAAAGCAGCGAAACAAAGCACTGCTCAACTATACTATGTTACACTTATGTTACAATAGTATTAATGATAAACGTATAAGTGGTCAATCGCGCCCACACTTCCTCAATTGTTGTTAATGTTTTTTTCTCCCACCATTATCAGCGCAGTCGGTGCATTGGTATGTAATAATTTTAGCACAAATACTGCATTATATAAAAATGGCACGCGCAAGCCTTCCTTTTCGCGCACCGACGATTTTCAACTTTCTCAATAGTCATCCGTGACTCTATGTGGTAGTAATTAACACAGCGTTGAAAAATATGAATTGCAATTAGCGACAGCAGGATGTATTTGTGTAAGAGAGTAAACAATAATGACGTACGCCATGGCAATAAAGTGCAGGTGGTGCCACGATCCCTGGATAAATGTAATAATCGTTGGGTATACATCATATACGATCGTCGCCTTGTATGTACATATTTATAGTGCGACCAGTTTCTTCATTTGATATAGGATAGCTTCATAATATTACCATGTGCTGCTGCATCGTAGGTACAACATATATATATATATGCTTCGCAAGCACCGCGTGCACGATTAACGCACGATCACCGGAAGTCTCGAGTTATCGATTAAGTATAGGTACTACCGCTTCTCCTACTTGCAATGCCGTTGTTGCTGGCGTTCGCATGCAATAAACGTATGAAAATCATCACCGCGTGTCCGATTTTCGCTGAAAGGGCAGTTCTCGGGCGCACGGATGAGTAGTGCGGGCTGCCCGTGAGACTGCACGGCCGAGGATAATTTCACGCCGAGGCCTATCTTTACTACGCGAGCGAGCGCGGCCCGGAAACATAATGAGCCCCGGGCCCGCGAGAAAAATACCGCTGCATGCAGCATCCCCCCCCCACTCTGAGAAGATTATCCTTGCCTGCAGCAGCTCATTTACATTTTTTCTTTGGCACACTGGTACTTGCGTGTATAAATACGGGGACACGACGCGGTTTCCTATTTTTTGTTATCCTTCCGTTGCCAGTGACTTTTGAAACTTCGAGGCCCATACGGGGGTGGAACTCATTTGGCGCTGTGCCTTCCAATCCAGCCCTACCTCCTGATGTAGGTAGATGCCAAGGTTTCATCACGATCTGTACTCGATGTTTTCCACTCGAGTGAACTTTTTTTTACACGTTCGCAACAGCGCTGCTTCTGAAATACATCTGATCGATGATGAATCGGCTCTTCCTTCCGTAGGTATGGGACAGATATACGAGTATCTAGTAATTTCATTGCTATGGTTATCCAAAACGTACTTCTTCCAATGACTCATGGGAAGGTTTGAGTACTGTCCTTGGTCCGAATCTTGTGCTTTCTTTTTTCATACGGAGAAGCATCGATGGGGTTTGTCAACTCCTGGCAATTCTGATTGTCGATGTAACTTTTGGTTTTCTAAGGTGATGCGAACCGTGTGGGATGATGTATTGATCACCAACGGGCCAATGTGTGTGCATACCCCGATGCTCAACGGATTTCGGGATTCTCGATCATCGTTTTACTTGTAACAAAGTATATGGAATTCAATTTCGAAAAGTTTTCAATTAATGGCTCATTTATCAAAAAAGGCCCGGATTATCCGGACAGTATATTACAAAAGTCGAGCAAGAGGATGATATGAAAAAGAGGGGGGAAGAAATGAAGAAGAAAAAGAAAAAAGAAAAAAAAAAAAATAATAATAATAATAATAATAATAATAATGATGATGAGCACGTGCAGGAAACAGCCACGCAGGTGAGAAGAAAAAGAAGGAGAGCATCGGTAAATTATAGGCCGCACCGGATGATCGCTCACAAGCGACTTTAATCCGATATAAATAATAAATAAGTATAATAATCCGAGGAGAGGCAGGGGGGGGGGTGCCCGTGACGATGCGAGAGGGAAGTGCCCCCCCCCCGTGCGGGCGCACCTGCCGCCAAAAAGTTTACCCGTACACACACACACACACACACACAAATAAGTATATGTGTACCTATACTGTAACACGCCCTCGTCGTATTTACGAGTTAAAAAAGAAGAAAAGAGCATCGAGGCAGCAACAAGAGTCTTTGACCTCGGGCCCGCGCACACATTAATTATTACAGCGCGCTCGCGATCAAAATCGCCGAGACGAAGAAGTTCAGGCTATACCCAGCACAGATAGGTATATATATATACATATACGCACTGGGATGTACGAGAGGAGAGCGGGAGTGTGCGCGGTCGCTGCAGAACCGGAAATTCCAGTCCCGGGCCCGCGCACAAAATTCGATCGACGTGTAAGTATTTTATGTGTATGTATGTACCTATAATATAACATGTATATATACATATGTATATGTATATACAGGTCCCGGAGGTAGGGTATACATGTTATTGGTATAATATATACGCTTGCATCGGCCCGCAACTAATGCACCCAACTTGCTCGTTGGTTAAGTTAGTATACCTAGGTACAAAAATATAATACCTTCATGGATCTTTTCACAAAAACTGTTGTTGGGGTATTGTAATTTTTAAATAAGTGTAAGATTCATGCAAAATCAATACTTTGGTTTTTTATACCGAGAGGTAAACAAACTGATGGCTGCGCCCTTAAATAACGAGAACCGTCTCGCTAAAAATTTTAGTGTAGCGTGTACTGCATATTATATATTATGTACAATTACGTGTAGATACTTGGGTGTAAACAGGCAGATAGCGAAGAACTCGCGTAAGAGAGAAAAAAAAGTCTTTAAGTATAGACGCACACGTAAGAGTATGGGATGAGCGAGAGAGCAGCAGCTCCATCCAGTCCCGAATCGAGGAAATGCGCAATTATAGTAGTACATCGGGCTCGCAACCAACTTTACGCGGAAACACATTCGGTATTATAATGTTGGTGGCGGTGTGTATAAATAAGTACTGCATAGGTATATAGGTATATCTAGTTACAGTGTAACGCATTACACGGTAGTTATGAAATTATCATAGAGTGCGTGCGGGCACGACAGCGTGTATGTGTACGTGTATTATATTATAAGTATTAGGTATACATTTACGAAACAGTGTATACGCTGAGAATAGCTGCACAACATGTACTATTTTCACTATACACTCTTTTTTTTTTTTTTTTTAATAACTTTGCATGGATCGTGCATCGTTGTCTTTTTTGCATACACACATATACGATTATAGGTGTTACAATTATACACATAAAAAGTGCTGGCCCGGCGCATACAAGTGTACATGCCGCATGGGATGTGATATCTCGGGATAAGGTAAGAAAAACTTGATCTTACAAGCTCATAATCCATGTATGTACACGTTAATGAGTGATGTCGGGTGGAGGAGTATAAATATATACCATGTTGTGATTATGCGACACTTAAATTGTGATTGCATGCACCGTGAACGTGAATATATTTATATACTATTACATGTGCCTATTCGTGTATTTTCATAACACTGCATGTGTGTAGCAGGTACAGTTTGGTTGTACTGTGCCATCATGCTAACTAATAATTACTAATTACTATCGACATATGCGATATTATTTATTCATGTGATGTACGGTATAGGTAGGTAGGTACAAGCTTACGTTATACATATATACATAGACACGTCAATTAATTATATAATTAACGAGAGACAAGTAATGGTGGCAAAGGCGAAGACGATATTTTTTTTTTTTTTAGGAAGCGGGTACAAAAGTATTGTGATCTCTAGTCATCATCTCCGCACTACGGGGGGCAAGACGCAATGATTACATATCATTACTATAACATCTCTCGTATTCGTACCGCCATACTTTGTGGTATATTATTATTATTTCGTGAAGATGAACAAAAAATTTTTTTCCGAGCAATAGACAAAGCCATGAAAGAAGGGGAAAGTATAACTCACCGATGCCGCTCACGTGTATATTGACGATGCGTGACGATTACCCCCCCCCCCACAACTCTGCTCGTTTCTATAAATAAAATTGGGTTTCACGAATAGATTAGTATTGGTATTGTAGTGCTCGTTCGCTCTCTCTACTTTTCGAGCTCATTTGGTCCATGACGTACGTTCCCTCCGATTCACAATTACTTTTTCACAGCCACAGTGTTAATGTATCCATCATTAGGTATACACACGCACACACACGTGTTTACAAGACACAAAGGCTTTTATAGTCGCGAGTCATCGAGACTGATTTTTATCATTATACGATGGACCGTTGCATACGAAGTTGTATGTCATATGCATCGTATACATCTAACGATGGGCTTTGACTCTTATAGACTCCCGCATAATTCGACAATGGTTATAAGTAGTCGTTCCTCCATATTTACTCTGTGGTGATGCGTATAAATGCATGCATGTACGGCAGGCAAATGATTCAAGTGCAGCTCGGAACATTAAAGTTGAAAATCTGTTAGTAGGTATTATGGTGTACGGGCATTACGTATACCCATACCAATATATAATACATAATGGTAATTGGATAATGGGTTATTGGTACGCGGGAAATTACAGAGTGGATGAGGCGAGTATTATATACTTTGGTGCACCCCCCCCTACGGGTCGTGCACGCGTTGAATCGGCTGCTGATGCACAAAGGAAAAAAGGAGCGGAAAAATATTTAGGGAAAAAGTAAGTGCTTGGGCTGCAACGCTGCCGGGACGGTCGTAAATTGTGTGGCTACGAGCGCGAGGAGTTTTACGGCCCGAGAGGCCATTATCGAGGCGACTCTGCCGCTGCACCTCGTCCTAATACACCCTTTACGACGAGTCGCGGTTAACGATAATCGCTCTCGTGGATCACGTTGGGAGGGAAAAAAAGGGCATCGACGACCCTCGCGATACTTTGGCGAAAATTTCGCGCTCCGTGCATGCCCAAGCAGGAGAGAAGGGAAAACCATCAAAGCTACTGCTGCTAGTACTAAAGATCATGATGACGACGACCGTGAGGATGGTGCGTCCAAAGCAACAAGTGGATCCTGGAGCTCGTTCCCGATGGGCCACTCTACCTGTACACTCGAGCCACACAATACCATATATGTGTAAGCGGCGAGGGTGTAAGGTGGAGGAATCAGTTTTTCTTCCCCTCCCCCCCTCCTCGTTTCGTGGTTTTTATCATGCACATAGTTTCGGAAGTATCGACAAAATCAACTGTATTGATTCCAAACTATATAATTTCATCTCTTAGATTTGCCAGTGGAAGTAACGAACGAACGATGTGGGCCAATACCTGTGCTGTACTATAAATAATAGCAGAAACGACAAAAAAAAAAAAGTATAAGAAAAATGTGGAAAAAAAAAGGTTGATTCCCTAAAAGTGTTGACCGATGCTATGTAATCTGCGAGTGATGAATGCCACAGTCGTTGATATTATACGAAAGGGGGGGGGGGGGAGGTGAGCGAGAAGAGGCGTCGCGAACAAAAATAATACCCAAACTGTTGCCGTCCATTCCGCCCGACGAGTTATGGGAGTCGCGCGTCCCGAGGATTTATCGCGCCCACCCAATTCGCTCCTAATCTCCGAACGATTAAGTAAGAAGCGGAGGAGGATAGGATCAGAGCAGAGTTGAGTAGAGCCCCCCCGTAGGCAGGTAGTACATTAGGCGTACACGAGTACTTGTATATGTATATCTACCTACCATGCATCAGCCGAGCGTGGCCCCAACACAGCCGCCGGCTTACGCCGCGGAGCGTGTAACACATGTAGGAATATATATGTATATATATATGGGCACTTGCGATTGCTCTGCATTTGATTTTACGGGAGGTGCTCCGCGATATTTGGTCGCTGCCTACAGCTACATTAGCTGTACTGCATCAGCATACGTACATCTCTTGTGTATATATACATATATACAAGACACCAGCTCATTACACGGGCTGTTGGTCGATCCCTTGGCTCTACTCCCGAGATCTGCACTGTACAAGTAGTCTGTAGGTATACGCACGCATGGGTAGACTATTGTAAGTATTATATACGCTTGGCGCGGTATCATATTCATATTATATGAAGGTAATTTAGTCATATTGTGTCGTGCTTGAGACCTAACAATGTGCTTTTGTGAATAAGTCGTGTCGAACTCTCTGATTTGATATTTTACAATCACGGAACACTGCTGGTAAATTAAAGCATCAAAAAAAAAAAAAAAAAGTGTAGCCTCGTGGGTAGCAAAATCAGCTTTTCGACCGGCTAAGCTTGTGTTAAGCACAAAGCAGCGGTAACAAATTTGCACAAGACCGGAGAGAAAGAAAGCCGCGGCCGCGCTTCCAATAGAGTATATTGGCATATCACAGGCCAGAGATCGAGGAGCGTTTTGTACCTTAGCTCGAGAGGGGATATTATATACGCGGTCGATCGATCAATCAACGCGCGGTTTTGTGCATTTTTTCCCCCGTCTTTCTTCCTTTCGTCGTTCCGATAATTTTCTCACTGCCGACTCGGAGTCGGTCCATCCGAGTACAAGTACCTACACTTATGCTGTAAAATCAAAGGAGGGCAGAAATGAAAAAATCAACAAATGCACAGAAGATACCTGTTTATATACATATATATATATAGTACCTCGATTCACTTTCGTAAACTGCACCGGCCTCGCTTTCCGTACGCAGCTAAAGAAACGCTCGATAACCGGGCGGTGGACTGTATAATGTTATACCTATACATTCTCTCGGGACACACCAATGCACGTACAATACCCATTATCCTTTGAAAAAAAAAAAGAAAAGTGTGGTAAGTCGATCGATCGATCAGTAGAGCATGGGTCTCTGCTATTTCATTCGTTTTTTTTGTTCGATACCGATTGCCATCGTCATCATCATCATCATCGTCGTCGTCGTCGTCTCGACTGCGGTATGAACTTGCCACTTTTCCCTTTTTTCTCGCGAATCCGGTCATTTCCTCGCATCAACTTTATACAAGAATCAATTTACCCCGTCTGACGCAGCAAGCCAGAGTTCGTGTGATTTATCTCGCGCTCCGTCGAATCGACAACAAGAGATAAGCACCCACCCCATACGAGAGCTGGTTCGATTCAATTATCTGCAGTTCTCGACCACGAGATCATGATCAACATTTAACACGTGATATATAATATAAATATATAATGTACGTTGCAATATTATTCATTGACGGTAAGTGTGTGTTCATATTCATACCGATGCGTGATGAATAGGTATACCTACCTACGCGTATCCACACCTATCCTGTACCGCGTATGTATCGGACTTGAGCGATGTAATCGGAAAGTAATTTTTAGCGAGATTTACCGCTTCGAGTAAAAACATGCTCGAGTGTCAAAGTACCTGATGCGTGATATTAGGTGTATTAAGTATACGATGTACATCAGGTTGCAGAGCAAATTGGGGTCCCTATCGGTGCATTGGGAGGTACGATCAGTAGGTATATATAGGAATAGAGCGCGCGGTGGCTCGGTCGGCTAGGTCGTGGATTGGCACGCGGGAGACGGTGGTTCAATTCCCGGCCAGTGCGACTTTTTCGGGCAAGTACCTCTGTGATTTTTCACATGTCCTTTTTCTCCACGCAATGCTCCTCGAGGAGGGTCTTAGGCAAACCTTCTCCCAGCAAAAATTGCTTAATTTCCCCCTGCCCCCCTCCAAGTAATGGGAGGCCTCCCATCCCTTTCCTTGTCTTTCTCCAAAGTGATAAGTGCCCATAGTAGTGCCCTTATTAAAGGAGCCGGACGTTAGAGCACTATAACATAAAAAAAAAAAAAAAAGGTATACATAGGGTTAAGGTACAAGGCGCCCGTTTCATAGTGGGCAAATATGTGCGTAGCACCATCACCATTTTACACCAACATAAGTGGGTGGTACATAATAATAATATATAAGATCAGTGAAACGTAAAATATCATTTCGCACCCGTCGTACCTCGTTACGTTCGGTTACGTTAGATTACGTCACGCGCAGGACACTATATATTATACTGACTGCAGCGATTGACCCAGTTCCGAGGTATAGGTATTGTATGATTAGATACAGATAATAGGTATATCGCGCAATACATGTACATGCGCGCAGTCGAGCACACATTTTTCAATTGGGAAGTAAATAGGCGGTGGTCACTCCACGGGCAATTGTTCTTCTGTAATATACGTATGAGGTGTATAGGTATGAATACATATATATGCAAGTTGCTGTTACAGTATACTAACTCGTATTGAGGCGGAATCGGTGTTGGCCAACCAACGACCCCATACCACGCTGTGTGTACATCATAATGGGTGAGCTATAGTTGAACCTATATGTATTATACGTATACTGCAGGCCTCTTGGTCAATAATCCCTTCACAATTATCTGATTTATTCGTGACCCTCGACCGCGGGTCGCCTCATCGCCGTCGTGTACATGTAGCGAGAGGGTATCCGTTAATGAGTGCACCTATCATAACGCGTGCAAACGTCAAACACACATATATATAATATGCTCCCGAGGGAGGTGAAGAAGAAGGTAGAGCGGAGAGTGAAAAAAACTGATAGCAGCTATGTATATGCAAGACCAAGATGGCATCGGTGAATTATAATAAATTGCACTTTCGAACGACAAAAATGATACATTTACATGGGCTAGTAGTTGATATACGTAGGTCGATAGACATAACTATTGTAGATCACCAAGGCTGATTATTTGGAAAATTAATCGAGTCTTTCATTCGAATTATTCGGCGCATAGGTATACACCTAGTGGTCGCGGTGGCGCAACGGCAGAGTTGCAGTTCCGTCGATCTCCGAGGTTAAGCTGCATTCGGCGCGGTTAGTACTTGGATGGGTGACACCGTTTGGTCTCGGGTCTCGCCCTTTCGCCTGTGCTCTTGATTCTCGAAGGTCGATTAACTGTTTCTCTGGCGCTTCGTCAACGTGATCATAAGTGTGACTGAGTTGGTCCAGATGTATATAAACATCTGGTCATAACTCAGGTGCACCGGTGGCATAATTAACACTATGCTTGTGTAAAAGAATGCCATGTCTGAGCCTACGGGCGATGATGAATAAAAAAAAAAGAAAAAAAAGGTTTAACTACAAAAACCACCAAAACGGAAAATAACACGAGCACCGTGAATTGGAGCACGATGTCTTCCAAAACGGCATACCCATCATCGGGTACACGTTATAGGTATAATAATGGCATATACGATTTAATAGGTATATACAAAAAAAGAGGCGAAGAGTGGGTAATACATGTATATATTAAACAAACAAGTACGGCGATTACGATAGAATAATATTTAGACATGCTCGGGAGCGCAACTCCGAAGCTGATGATATAGTAATAATGTGTATATATATACACTCATGGTATACAAACAAGAATAGCAACGCGAGCACCAGGTCCCGCTCCGCTAATTAGTTTCGCGCATTCACGGACGTTTGAATGGGAAAAGGTCGATATCTGCAGGGTAAATGTGTCTGTGTGTGTGCCGCACAGATGTGACGCTAGTGAAAAACGAGCGCGCGTTAAACGCCACGTGAATATATTTATGCAGCCGTGCAGATATACTATGTTGTTATACATTCGGCCCGTACATATATGTATATAGGGGCACGTATAGTTGAGTACCCGTGGGCTTGGAATATAACGTAACCAGGAGGCTGCATGTAATATATACGTATATACCTACTTCCGGACGTTTGCGCGATGAAGAGAGAGATTCTTTTCAAGGCTGCTGCGTAAACGTATTACGTATAGGTACGGACGTGCCTCGCTCTCTTTTGTCCCGGGTCTTCCTGGGCATTCAACTCGAACAGCAAGTGGCAGTACCTGATGTGTGCTGCTTCTGTTTCGCGTGCATTTGCATAATATACACTGCGGGTTCTCTTCGGTTCGCATGGTCCGATAAACGATTCGAGGGGTAACAATTAGGTAGGTAGAGGGTATGTTGCAACGAAAACATACATGCATATAATATACGGAGACCTATTGCTATGCTATGTATGTTGTAATACACGGATATATACTTATGTATACCAAAGTTAGGATGAAACGATTAACCGGGGCAAATGGACGAGCCGCTCGGGCATCGGATTGTTTATACACACCCACGGTATATACACCTGGGTGTAGGTATATGATACACAATATAAATATACCCTTATTCAAGTGGGTATACACGAGCAACAGACAGACAGACAGACGGACGAAGCCCCGGGACGTGCAACAATGGGCGGCTCGATGTTCCCAGTGTCGGGACGCGGCGAGGGTGGCGGCGATTGTCCCCGTTGCGCGGAGGAGGACTGCAGTCGAAAAGGAAAGAGGGTCCGCGACCGCGACTCCCACGAGGCTAAGGACCTCGGCGGCGGAGGAGCAGCGGAATGAGAAAACGCGAGAGAGGACGCGTAACGGCTTCGGCTTTGAACGCTTCGCTTGCTGCGTGCAATTCTTTTTTTCTTTTTTTTTTTTTTTTTCCTTCCTCTCTGCCGTGTCCCTCTCTCTCTCTCTCTTCGCTCACTGCGTGTACACGTCTTACCGTGTGTGGGGGTACACCCATAAGAATCGATCGTCACCGGAAGTCACGTGTGTCTGCTGTGTGCGTATACACACACACACACACACACACCTATCTCGTCACTTCCGTCTCTCCTTCTTTTTCTCCCGTAATGCCCGTAATGCCTGCTGCTTCCCCGTTTGATAAGATTACATCGCTCTCCCCACCCCCCCCCTCTTACAGCCCTTTCCTTATACGCACCGACCACTTCATATTACGCACTTTTTCACGCGCCTCAACATATTTGTCATACGTACATGCTCTATTGCTCAATTGCCATAACCAATCAGAGCTATGGCTATCCACTAATGTCAATCTACCCATACAGTTGCAAAACAAAATTGTATACGTACCCACCACCACCACGTAGTATATTATACATCTCAATTAATTGATTGGCTCACTCACCTGTAACACAACAAATAAAAAGAAATATTATGTACAATACAAATAATCAATAAGTGGGTATATATATATATATATGTTCCTGCTTTACAATCCTTTGAAAAATCATTCAATCAAATTAGTTGGCAGCGTAATTTATTGGTATGGTTTTTTTTTTTTTTTTTTTTTTTTTTTTTTTTTTTTTTTTCATTTTGTCGTACGTGGCAGTCAAGAATGATTTTAAATGAACTGACACCAGTCTCGTTTCATAGTTTCTGTATGAATATAAAATGGATGGAAAATCGCGTTTAGGTGAATAGCGTATATTATATACCTTCTTGGTATATATATATATATATATATATATATATATATATCTATCGCAGGGGCGGCCCTCGCGAGGGATCAGTCGCGAAGCGGAAGAAGCAATTAAGTAGCCAACTTTTTTTTTCGAGTCGTACGCGTAGGTAGACGCAAGGGGGGGGTGGGGTAGATCGGGAGCTGGAAGAGTATAAGGCCCCCCAAGGGCCTCCTTCGTTTCCTTCCCTGTGGTTTCCTCGACTGGTGTACGTACACGTGTATCACGCAGATGCATCGCGTATACACGGGCGGCGCCATCGGCGTGACGATCGCGCGGCACCGAGTCAAGCCGTATATCTATCTGCATCGGGCAGGTAAAGGAAGCAGCTTCTTAGCGCGGAAAAATCGCGATGCGCCGCCCATCTGCGTATAAAATACGCGTAGGGCGAGGTGAACGCCTTCTGTTATCCATACCTATTTTGTTTGGAGTAGTCGGCGCGATGCCGATCTTAACTGGGAATTAAATGTAACCACTGTTTGGCCGATCCGGTTGTTAACCCCCTCCCCCCCCCCGTTTGTCGGAGTACACGGAGATTTTAGCGGCTCTGCTGCGCAATTTGTAATTCCACGCTGGTACTCCCCCGCCCCCTTTGGCTTTGTCCAGTGCTCTATAAGTTATACCTATATACGAACCCCGTCCGTCTCCCATGGGACTTGTTTAAAACGAGCATTGGTCTTGACTCACTACCTACCTATACCTACCTGATGAGCTTAACTGGTTATTTTGGGCTATCGCAACACTTGTACCGCAAAGCGACGCAGCAATGTAGACGTCGCGAGTTTATCCCTCGTTACGGGGACGACGATGACGATGATAGTACCCCGATCTGTTTGGCGAATCGCTTGGCTCGTGTTGGCGTTTCGTGCGGCGCGCATTGATACAACAGAGAGGGAGAAAGGAGGAAAAATAATTGATGATCGGGACTCTCGGCGGCACCGGTGACGAGGACGTTCCTTATGCTGGTGGTGGTGCAGGCGAGGTCGCCGACCTCGACACACGGGTGGTCGAAAATTCCCCTGCCTTCACGGCTCTCTCTCTCTCTCTGTTTTACTGTACCACCTCTTCGACCTCCTCGACTCTTCCTCTCTCGCGCCTGATCGTATAGTTAAATCAAGCATCGTGTGCTAGTTATGCAATGATTACAAAGGTCCTGCCCCTCATCCAGCCTCCAATTATCCCGGGACTTGGGACGGTGCGTGCTGCTACTATGTACATAATTACCTTTACTATACCTACCTACCTACCTACCTATAAATATATCGCCAAGTTTCGGATTAGCGTGCAAGTTTGACAGCTAGAGCGCGGGGATACGTTTGACATTTGTGATTTTAATAAGCAGAAATGTTATAGTAGCAGATCAATTATATCCATCTGTTATTTACTGTACGATATAGGGAAAAAATGACATTTTACATGACGAAAAACTTTACATTTAACGGATCACGAATACCTAAGTGAATCAAGTCAAGTTTGATCATCGATAGGATATTTTTTTTTTTTTTTTTTTTTTTTTTTTTCACTATATTATCTGTAATGTTGCTTCCTCAATTGGAGATCTCGTAGATATAAGATTTTTTTTTTTTTATTTATAAGCTTTTTCTGATTAATACAAATCAATATAGCTGAGTAGATATAAGAACGTAGAATATATTATATATATATATAAGAAACAATTGTAACAAAACAGGAGCGACTCGATGAATGGAAACAAATGATCCAGTTAATTTAATCGATATACCTACATCAATATAAGCAAGCATACTCGGAAGTGTGAAGGTACAGGTATGGAGCGTAAGCTGCGGCATATTGCACATGTGCACCGAGCACTCGGTATGTGATAAGTATACCTGATTAATATATACAGCTGATACCTGAGTTTATAGGAACAACGCAATGGTATATAGCTGTGAGCTACGTATGCATTGATAACAACAGAGTAGGGTATACACTTGGTGTAGGTACAATATATTATACGATTCCAGTACGTGTTGGGCTTTTTTGGCTCTGCACCAGAGAGAGAGAGAGACAGATATTATATAATAAATATACAGGCACAGGTAGAGTAGCATAGGTATATATATGTGTTCCCATGCGTGAGGTACATCAGGGCATATGGTCGGCATCGAGCGCGTGTAATCGTATGAATGTTTCATGGCCTGTTAGCTCGACGTTTTCCTTACCAGCTACATCAACGCCGCGAGGGGTGGTGGTGGTGTGCACGGGCAGGAGTTTCCGTAGGGCGGCGGCTCAGATGAGCCAACTCCCCGTGCACACAGAATACACCTAACAATATACATATAAGTATATGCACTGGGCTTTATCCAAATTGCGGATCTTTTGACGCGGAGCGCGCCTACGGCGTTTCGCACGAGCTTTGCCCCCTGAGACATTATATATTATATATCCTGCATATCCCCCAAATCGAGAACCTCCCCTTTCCGCCACACTCGTAAACGTAAAATTAAATGGCCATTTTCGCAATTTGCTTATTTAATATTGCCCAGTCGAGGCTACCTATATAATATATTATCCTGCCAGCCACGTGAAAATTAAATCACGTGGGTGCCGTGTGCGCGTCTCTGTGAAACTTCCTCGCACCTGCACCCATGTCGGTCGTAAAAAACTTAACGACAGGTATATAATACCCATCCGTGCCCCATGGCCACTAATTGACTCGGCCCTTCCCCTCACTCTCTTATCGGATTACCTGCGATTCCCTGTACACGTTTCAAACCATACAGGTACGTTATATACAGAGCCACAATCTACAAGTAGCCATCTGACTTATCTCGAAGCGCGTTAAATACATATTTCATGGTTTTACATCGCCCCCTCCCACCCCGCGTTGTTTGTTCTTTGCTTTAGTATATATAAGTGTGTGTGTGTGAGTAGAGTGCGGCCATTATGTGCCTCGTATAGTATACCTAAACTCGAGTCCGAGTCTGGCTGATGTTAGATCGGAGTCGTAGGTAGGTAGGTAGGTATATAAAGTGAAAATAAGCGCAAGCTGCCCGAGAAAAGAGCATCACGAATCCCCATTAGGTATAGTAATGTATAATACTTGTTGTTCTACCCGATGCAGAGCCACAGAGTAACAAACAGCCGGAAGAGCGAACCGCAGCTGGGATGTGCGTATGGAGAATTTGAGGCTCGTATCATCGTAACATATTGTATTTTATTGTATTGTAAGGTATACCAACACGCGTACTACACAAAGTACTTACAGATGAAACGGAGGTGATACTGTATTTCCAGTTTCCGCTTTTGAGTCTCCCATCATTTTTCGAGATCATCGACGTACCACCATCATCGTATACGCCGTCGTAAATCAGACACGTATATTATAAGCTTCCCTCCCTACACCCCCTGCATGCCTTTCCTCCTCCTCTCCCCTATCGCAGGATGATGCTTTTTGTGTTCTCGGTTAACGTTAATAGTGATTATGTTGAATAATATTTTTTTCTTACTACCGTTCCCACGCAACCAAAGTTGAAAAAAAAAAAAAAAAAAAAAAAAAAAACCCCGAGGATCGGTGACTGTTACTATCTACATAGGTATATTTATGTACCTATGGTATACATAATATATATGGTATTGTACTTATGATAAAAAAAAAACCATCAAACAAACGTGTGATCGAAAACAAAGGACCCTCGTTGAAAGCCACCACGATCTTTGCAAAAGACATAGCTACTACTCGGGGGACAAAAAGAAAAAAAGAACGTGAGGTCAAACATCTAAAAATCGTGGATACTCATCTTCTTCATGCACAAGTAGGGGTAGGGTATCGCGTGTCGGCTATGGTTGCGTAACGTGCGACAGTCGGTGCAAAATATGTTGCCCGCACGATGGTGGTCTCGGTCTCTCTGACTCTCTCACGTAAGTGAATAATATAAAGTACCTATAATCAATAGGTACATCGCGAGCAAGCGTATTATATATTTGTTGTGCAGAAAACTTTGTGGTTATTTGGTTGCGATGGCCACAGAATAGGTATACCATAGTTGTTTATACTACTAGTGGTATACCTACTTATGATATAAGTAATATAATAATGTTACGTGTCGTGTATAAGGCATGAGATGATGCGCTTGGGCTCACCTCTTTTATATAATCATAAATATACAGAAATGAGGAGGCTATCATCATGGTGCTATTAAATAAAATGCATCATCAAACAGATCAAGGTCTTCCTCGATCGGATTACCTATACCTCGTGACGTTTGTTTCGTTTTTTTTTATCCCCTCAAGCTCGAATTACGTTTAAGAGACGTAAATCCATGGTAGACATTCGTACACGATGCTCATTGTCACTCGAAGTGAGAGTCTTCAAAAAATTCTTTGAGGTTCACCTGCCTACGTATGAAAAAGATACATTTGTCGATTGGAAACTCCAAGTTGTACTGTATTATAGGAGCGTGAGTAGTGACGAACGTATAAAGCGTAACGGGTGCAATGTGCGGGTATATATACATAATATGCGATAGGGAGAGTAGGCTGGGGTGACTATCGAGTGACACGCGCTCGTGCATGACACACCTGGATGAAATATTTATACATCGGTTGATCGGCTAATCAATGATAATTCAACGCGATTCTCGATTGTCACAATCTCTTGAGGACACTCCCACATCGACTATTCACCTACACCTCCGAACATACCCAACTCTACTATCGGTTCTCTTTGCGAGCAGAAAACCGAGTAAGTAAGGATATGTATATAATATATGTTGCTGGATGAGCATCACCTGCTCTGTCTCCCCCACCCCCCACTGCAGTCAAACTGTATATCAATTGCCAAGTGTATTTTGATGCTGCAGTGCAGAGTGTGTGTGTGTGTGTGTGTGTGAGCTGTTGGGAATTAGGTGATGCGTGTATATATAGGCACCTCTCGCATCGGTCGGCGAGAGAACAGCAGCATGCAAGCTTGGATTTCAGTGAGAGATACTGTACATATAAGTACTAGTATATCGTGCATTGTCTCTCGATGATGCGGAGTGTACCTATGCATATACGTAGAAGGTACGCCAACTGACTATGACTACCGATTTAACGGGGAATTCGGTTATTTTAAAAGCCACACGTGTTGCTGCGCTATCTACAAGTAATACACCTACACTTACAACAAGAATGTATACCTACCCCCCTCAGTACACCAACATATTATCGGGCCATTTAACTGAAAGCTACCGTACTTACGTTACACGTACAATACACCCTACACGTGCATTGAGGCTTGTGTAGGCGCACAACCATCGGTAACGTATACCCAATAGTCACGGCTACTGCGCAAGTAGCGGAACAGCCTAAGTACTTCTTACTTTCAATACTTACTTTTGCCGTCCGGACAGCTAAATCTGATTTTCGTGTTAAACGCGATAGTTTCAGTATAGTATAACGATACGTCGTGTATACACACCATCCGCGCTCGTACCGACATGGCTCAAGCCGAGCCAACCGTAATTTTACCATGCAAGTACCTAAATATTATCATTATACTGCTAGCTATTACTACCTATACATAATACCCGAGATAATACCTACTTACCGATGTTCAAACAACTTGTAGTTTGGCTTCCCATCAGAGTTTTGCGTCACCCCACCACCACCATTATAACCAATAACCCCAATCTTTGGTCTTTTATTCCCAAAACCTTTGTTATTTATCATTTTTGGATTTACTATACCCATAATATTATTATGAGATAGATAAACAGATGTAGACATATACGTATGTGTATCGTGTGCATGGGTAGTGCTAATCTGCGAAAAGTGCCCGGCTTGGGTGACTTACTCGGGAATGGGTACAGTTAGCCGAGCACCCGTATGACACGACGGAAAAATAATAATTATTTTAGAAAAAAAAAAAACAGACCAAGATTTACGGTACGCGATACAAAGCGACAAAATAAACGTATACAACCGGGTAATGTGTAACATTATTATACATACTGCAATTAAACGAGACGAATGGCAGCTCGGCGCTTTTGGTGCTTAAAAAAATTGTGCTGAGCCGTTTCGTTCGGCCGAAATCAGTTGGGTTGAAAACTTTGCACGTGCGTCATTGGCTCTGCACTAGGTGGATGGATTTTGCTCGCGCGACGCGCTCATTTTCAAAATGGTGCATCCAGGTAGATAATCCACCACCACAAAACAAAAAAAGGTACCAAGTACAATGTATATATATATATTATGACACCCCCTTTGATTCGTTAGGCCGATTTCGATGGATCACAATGATAATACACAGGTACAACGACGAATTCCTCCAGCATGCGCATGATGTGATGTAATAATAATAAGTGTGTCCGGGTGTGAAAAAATGAGTGGCCTAATGGCCTCCTCGGCAACACACATAACATATAACGGCTCGCTTGGCCGGAGGAGGGCCCCGTGCCTGCATCATCTTCCTCGGGTTTTTTATTTTTTCGGATCCGATAGTGAGTATAGGCAGGCACATATATATGTATAAAAGAGAGCTGCTGCTTGCGCTGCAGGTCCCCCCGAGTGGGAGGCTGCGAGGCGGTGAAAGGGAAGATCGAGCGGCGGATTAGATGTATCTGGTCTTGCCAGCGCGGCACGAACGGTACGGGCGCACTCGTACACCGCGGTGCCAAACTTTTGCAACAAAATTACACCGTCCCCCCGCCATATTTCGTTACTGTCCTCCTCCTCTTCCGACGACAACTAATGTTCGAGCAGCCAGATGAAAAATGGATTTTTACAAAACCCCGCCACATCGATCACGAGCATGTTAACAACAAATATACGATATATACTATACGATAAAAATGACAAACAAGCATATATGGGGGGGGGGGGGCAGGGTATTTGTTGAGGATACTTTTCTATACTTCCAGAAACGTACTTTGTAATAAATGTGCTCGTCTCGAGTAACAAACAAAACTCCGATCGAATCAATAGAACACGTATGGCCATCCCCGGCAGAGAGGAGCAGCTCGTGTACAGATAAATCGTATACTTTGTTGTCGCGGGCGCAGCAACAGAAATAACAAGAGACCAAGTATTGTAAACTAAAATGTGTGTGTATATTTACATATACATACATATATATATACATGCATCACACGCTGCGAAGGATCCATCTCATTTTCCTTTCTTCTCCTCTCGGGTGCACTTTTGAGCGACGACTCCTCGCGTCCTTTCTGTATACATTACATCACGATTTCGTTCGACACCTGGAATACGCGCCAGCCAGCCAGTACAATAATCGCCGGGCCCCGTGGATGGCGTCATCGGTGGCTGCCGTTGCAGAGCTCGCCTCCTCTTCTTTTTTTTTCCTCCCCTCCTCTTCTCTCGATTCTTTTTACGAGCACAAAGAGAGTCACGTCGTCGCGAGGGCCCCGGACGAAGTGGAAAAATCTGCATTTACCGAGGCCGCGGGGGAGGGAAGGAGAGGAATAAAAGGCGCACGAACAACGACGAAAGAGAAGGACTACGTGTCCTCCTCTATACCCTTTCTTTCTTTCTATCGTCGTGCAGGGGTCACGCGAGGAGCGGCGAATATGCACATCAGCATAGCCACCGGATCCCCACCACCTCTCTCTCTCTCTATATATATACATACATGTACACGTACGGGTATATTGAACTTTTTCCAAAATATATAGGGGCTTCCCTACACCCACGCAACGGGCATCGTTCATTTTTGTTCATCTATGGGTGTCTTCTTTTTAAATAGATGATGGTTTCAACCTCGTGTAGACATACCACACCCCTGTGGTCTAGCTTCAATACGTAGAACGAAAATGTAGTGAGTACCGCGTTAAAATATTACGCTAATTGTTTACTCGGATCGGTTCTAACATTATACCATGAAAAAAAAAAAAAAAAAATGGTACAGGTATAGTATGTGTGTATTGGGACCCAAGTTGAACTTTGATTGGACTTGCAGTATGGGTATTATGGAAAATAATCTAAAAATTTATACTAATTTACACCTAGACAAGACAAGACAAGCATTTTTAAACTGCCAAAACAGATGACGAGTGATAATTATGACGGTTCATACATAAAACGAAAGGTTGTAACATCTCGGACAAAAAGTAAATCCATGCAGACGTAAGGTAATTATACATTAGTATCGTTATGTATAATATTTATGTTCTCAGCCGTGCACAGTCAGGCATCAGCCGCAGAAAGAAAAGAGCGGGAGTCTCGACGAAATTTTCCATACAATGCTCGAAGGAGTGAATATCTCCGGTGACGATAAAAATAAAACGAAAGGGGTAGGTATATAGAGGCGCGAGACTGATGATGCGCCCGATGGTGAATTTACTCTTTGGAGAGAGTATAGAGACTCTCTCTCTCACTGTTTGTACATAATACACACATATATGTGTATGCGTGTATGCAAGAACGCGCTAAGAAAGATGAAGATGGCCAGCGTCTCCGGGATGAATATGCAGGCAGTACCGTATGCATGCAGGTACATACACGTAAGTATGTCCCCGTGCAAGTGCATTGTACAAGTATTGTGCGCGTGTCATGAAAATATTGTAAATCATAGGCATTGTGAAACAGCCAGGGGGTACTTATTTATTGGGTACTTTGTCCGCTTGGATGCTAGTTTTGCCTCGTCGTCGGAGGCGGCAGACAGAATAATGCGCGTTTTTAGGCATTTTTAACTGTACCCCTACTCGGGAGATTTTCGTACGCTATTCATAACTTCAAGGGTACGGGGGAGGCAGTCCCGAGTCGTTTTATCTATACCCATTTTATTCGTAATGAAGGGAAAGCTTGCGGCTCTTCTCTCCTTCGCTTGTGTGCACACACGAAAATTGTTAGCCACATGCGCCGTTGCGGAAATTATTTTATGCAGGGTATTTATTGTTGGCTTTACTACTAGCACGTACGTAATGGTTGTTTCGAGTTTTAAATCCTTGTCCGATGAAATGTGAAAAAAAAAAGGTTATAATAAAATAAAATTACGATCCTCTCCACAACAATTCCCCGATAACAGCGTCGAGCCGGACTCCGGGGCTCGAATGGACATCTTCCCACAGCGTGCGTTTTACCTCTATACGTACGAGGCGTTAAAAATTTTTCAAAGGCAACTCTTGGCGTGTTCACAGTTAATACTGCGTCGATTTTCACCTTACGTAAGTGCAAAATTTTACTGCTCGTGTATTGTGGAGTTTTACTGTCTACATACCTACCCTTGATATCAAGCGATCGTTGTACGCCGTCAGGGAGATTTTCGTCCAAAAAGACAAGCCGAGGAAATAAAAGCCACGCGGTTATTTTACTACTTTCTGCTAGTCGTATCGTTTTATCGGCGGCTGTAGGTGATGGTTTTTTGCACTTCAACACCAAAGTTCTTTGAATGGATTTTCGTGTTTTCTTAAAGGTGTAGGTGATTTGTGATCCAGTTAAGAAAAGTTGGTGCTTCAGTTTTGGATTGAAACGCAATTTGAGACCTCCGGCAAATCAAGTGTCACAAACGTCGAGTAGGTATATAGGTATGATTAAAACTTTGATTCTCAATCATCGCGAGGTACGTCTCGCGTGTGGTTAACTCGGAGAAAGATTGTTAAAAAATCGATCGAAGAGAGTCGATCACCAGAACCAAGGAAAGATATTGCTACAGGCGGCCTCACCGCGTGGAATAGAATAATATGCACCGCGGAGCACATGCGTGTATACCCATCCACAAGCAAAAACGCGCCCGAGACGCTACCATATTATATATGCACATTGCCGGGGATACAGCTTTTGTCCGTCCATTCGGAGATTAGAGTCGAGACATCAGCTTTTCAGCGGCTTCTCCTCTTCTATTATAATGCGCTACGAAGGAACTGGGCGGATTATTTATATGTGGGACGCGCTCGGTTTTTTTGCACCAACTCGCTCTCTTCGACTGCAGTTGTTGCCTTCATTTTATTCGGCTCTCTCGGCTTCCATTGTCGCTCGCGTGGCCATTGTTTCTTTGTTTTTTCTTCTTTCCTCCCCAAGCCGGCTTTTTTGTTTTTTTGTTTTTTTTTTTTTATTTTTTTTATTGGAAAGCCATTCAGAGGTCGAGCGACTCGTTCTCTCGGCAAATATTAAAGATTTGGATCTCGGAGGGGGGGGGGGAGGAGCGGCTTTTTTGCTTCGATCGGCGATTCCGCGAGACTGGCACTCCGGGAATTCCGCTCCTCTCGATCCTCGGTGAAACTACGCTGGTCCACCGTCTCACTTTGCGCGCGCATTCTTTCTTTCGCTACTCGTGTATTGTGCACCTATACATACATCGTGCTGAAGCCACCATACAACATATTATGAATCTGAAAGGGAGATGATGTGTTATGTACAGTATGATTTCTCTATTTGTTTCAAAATTTTCATGTATTTGTGGTTTAGTGGGTACCTTTCGTTTTAATTGATTCGGAACAAAGTGATGCGGGGTCCATGAAAGAGTTTAATCTTTAAGAAATTAATAACATATTTTGTAGAATGTCGGCCGATTACAGCGATTTGTAAAAACAAATGTAAGTTTTCATGGAAAAAAAAAAAAACATGGACCGACCTCGTGCCTATACTGCATGTAATGATTATGTTGAAATAACTGCAGTGCACTTGTGGGTGTTTACACTTGTATGTATAACTATCGTGCTTGAAAAAGCCTCAAAAAGATTGCAAGCACAATGTAACGAACAAATCAGATGATGTATTATTTAGGTAGAGGAGTACATGTATATACATATAAAAGCCAACGTCAGCCACATTGAGAGCACAGGGAGCAACTATGATTCACAAGTTGTCTCGAGCGCGGCGGTTAACGGGAGAGGCGCATCACGGGCACTACTCTCTTATCCGGCGAGTTCTCACGGGCAGAGATGTGATCGTTCCCATTCATTCGAATATAGGTATAGGTGGGTCCCGCGGACGCCCGAGACAGGCCCGCGCGAGGCCACGACCGTGGAAATAACGCCTCTGACCTACCTATGCGATTCCGCGAGTGCCCTGGAAAAGGCGCGCACACCTATACTTGTCTTCATAATATATATATATACCTACCATACATCAGAAAGAGATGCGCTCGAACGACTTTCTTATCTCTCTCTCTCTCCCTCACTGAGACACGTGTTATGTGGTACACCGGCGTGCACAATGTGAATGTATGCGTGTACATATATATATAAAGGTATGGAAGAAGAAGCGTGTACAGGTACATGTGTACACAATATATACCTAGGTAGGCGCGAGCCGTGAGAATGTGGGACACGAGCAAGGAAATTGATATGTGCTGCAAATCAGCGATAAGCAGGACTCTGGCTACCCTCTGTACCTTGTACAGTATGTATGTATGTATATATACCCGAGTCTTTAGTTTATTGCGACCAAGGATGGGAGAGGAGCTAGGGCCGGTTACTTCGGGGAAAAAATGAGTTTTAGGTGTACTATGTCCAATTTATGAGATGATACCTCTGTACAACATGTTATTATTGTATGTACACAAGTGTTAAAAACCGAGCCAAGTGTTACACAAAAATCTGATTTTTTCTGAAAAAAAGAAAAAAATAGAAAAATTGGAAATTGAAGCTGTGCTGTGGGGTTAGTTAAAGTACTTGCCTTAGCTCATACTGCCATGCGCCTACTTAACTTTTTATCAACGTAATGATTTATGATTGCCGGTGTAAAGCACGCGGGTAAGAACAAATTCTTTATTTATTTATTTTTTTTATAATTACCTACATACGAACACCTACCCACTCAACTCATTTGAGATCCAATGTTTATCTCATAATATAAATTAAAAGCCACAATTTTCAACAATTAAGGAGCGGACTTGACCGTAAATTAATGATCCTTTCTATCGGTGCACAATGAGTACCTATACGAATTCCGGGTCAAATTTACAGGAAAAAAAAAAAAAAAAAAAAAAAAAAAAAAAAAAAAAAGTTGGAATCCCACGAGAGGTCTAACGAGGGGGCGCTTATGGGGAGACATCTCGGTCGTTTTTACCATCCCATACAGCCGTATCCAAGGTATATCTGCGCTCCGTCGAACCTGCCACGCTGTCAATAATGATGATAATGATAATAATAATAGCCACGACTCGCCTTGTGCATCTACAGCGGGGGGTAATACACTATGCCCATATGAACATACATGTATATATACTGTACGAGCATTGCCCATCAAACGGGAGGTAACGGTATATGTACCAATGGCGAGGCTACATGTCATGCACTTGATTTTTTTTTTTTTCTTTCTTCGAGCGAGCGTCTGTTCTCTGCCAGCTCTCTTCGTTCTCTTGGCAATGGTCAGCGCGTAATCATCATCTCGACCCCCTGTACATCATGTATTTCATAACACACGTCTTGCATGGATATTATATTACGAGTTAGTAGGTGGGACTCGAAATAAATCCATTATACAGTTCACAGAGAGAGAGAGTCCCCCGTTTTTCTCGCTACGTGCAATAGGGGCTTCGAGTGTTTTAGCGCACTTCCTCCTTGGCTTCGGCAAACTTATATACTTACACCCTTCTCCGATCCCGCCATTACAATTATTATTATTGTTATGTCATCTTACCGTGTCGCTTGCCAGGGATGAAAAATCATTATAGATCATTATTTTAATTTTTGGTAACTATTTTCAATTACATGTAGTTTGTAGGTGAATGGGGAATTCGGGTATCAAAGTGACAAAAATCGCACGAGTATATGAAAAGACGGAGCAAGCAAGATGAAAAAAATCAGGTGAAAGTCAAGCTTCCTTCAATTAGGGGTACATACTTATATATACGCGTGTATAATTGTAGATGGTGTGTCGTATATGTATATAAGGTAACGATGACTGATATACATCGTAATATATTACACGCAGACCTGACCATCTATGTAATACAGCGTGCGTTATAATGCACGTGGGGTGTACCCATAACTTATAAACTTTTCAAATGTTAACTGACACGGATGGCATGTTAATAGTTAACACGACATATGTACGTTGAATCTGCGCCACGTCAGATGGCTCCAGGCGGGATACATATTATACGTAAGTTAATAGTTAACATATTTATGAAGTTAATTACTAACAAATCCTTCTCTCAGTGTGGGCCCGACAATTAAATTCCACGATCTTCGTTAGCTATAGGTCTGTAGTATTATACATGTGATACGTCTGGCATCGCCCTCTTAGTCACGTAGCGCTCGCCTTTCGATACTCGTGTCTGCATAAGTCTCTCTCTATATATATATATACATGTACGTATAGAGGCACTCGTGCAGGCCGGCCGGCTGACTGGAGCAACGTCGGCACATTGGCAGGCCGACTGATGATCGCGCGCTCGAGAGAGAGAGAGAGAGAGAAAATTGACTCTGCAGGAGCAGCTTGCGGTACTCCCACTAGACGACTGGGACAGACTCACGATGACCCGTACCATCGCATACATATAGTTACATTCATACACACACACGCCTGTACAGAGGAGAGCGTCCTGCAGCGAAGAAGAAGAGTAGGTTAGATATGCCTATACATGTACACACATAAAAATAACATAAGAAGAGTCCGGTGAACTAGGGGTCATATTCTCATCGCGAATGGGAGGCGACAAGCGCGAGAGAGAAACAATTCCCATAGTCGTCGTCGTGCTTGCAGCCGCTGACGTCCGCTGTGTTGTGGAGGCTATCTGGTTTTTGGGCTCCGAAGGGGTTTGTGTATAAACGCATCGTCAAACTACTCGCAACTGGTGCATTCTCGCGGCACTCGGCTTGGACTCTGCAGTACTTACCTATTATACTTGGCCTTCGCCACTACCTATACCTTCCACCCACGCTTGAGTCGTGACTCATCGAGAACATTGTATGCATTACTCTGTATACAAATAACCTTGGCTGCCTCTATTGAATTAGACGCAAAGACATGTGTATATACCTAACACTTGCCTCGTCCTCGATTCCATTTATCAAATTAATTGTTTCGCATCGACCACCTCTCTATCCGCAGTATTATGTAATCATAAGAAATATATATATAGATGATGCTTTTCAGTCGCAGGAAAAAAATGTATACGCCTAGTCTACTTGCGCAGCCTTTTGGCAACTATTTGTCATATTGAATATGACCAATATAACGGGTTTTGGAAAGTATTGCAAAAAACTGGCTACCCACAATATTACCTATTAAAATACGCATATCTCGTACACAAGCATGGCTTTGTGAGCCATGCCTAACAAGAGCAACGGCAAAAATGTAAATAATATGATGAAAACGATGGTAATGTAGCGGTGAAAATAATAACTCGGATGATTTTAAAGATTGGAAGACCAGGTAAGTAGGTATTCCGAGGGAAAAGCGATAAACCGACAAAGAAAAGACAATACAAGAGATGTAAAAGTAAGTGGTGATATTTTTGAGTTGTGTGTGCTCAACAATGGCGAAATCAGGTACGAAATTGTCGTGGGCCGCGAGCGCTCGGTTAAACGGCATTAAATTGCAAAAGGGACAAAACAACAGGGGAGCGGAGAGTTTCTCGTGAAATGCATTTTTCAAGATTCACCATCATCATCATCATCATCGCCAGTTACGAGACCAAGTTCCCAGAAGCCAAGACCTCGATTCGGCCGACGACATATCAAAATTAATCGCACAGCGCGATATCGGCGATTACAGGCCGCGAAGACAACAACAACAACAGCCGTGTCATCGTGCCTGCTTGTGTAGTATATAGGTGTACGAGGTACCAGCTATCGGTTTCAGCGCGATAGATCACTACTCGGCAAAATCCCAAGGACTCCCCCGGGTCGCGGAAATCAGGTCGGAGCGAGCTCTCGTATCGGCTGCTCGGAATAATAGATTACGCTATAATTGTCGCGGTCGAGCATCAATTTCCATTGTGTGTGCCCCCCCCCCTACCTCCCCTAATCATAAGAGCTGTATGTCTGGCACGGAGGAACACCAAGACAAGACCGAAACGAGGCAAAAAGTGGAAAACGAGGACTGGTGGGGCGCGTGCGGTGAGCGTTTGTACCGTAAGAGGCTCGGCTATCCCGTGACCCGAGACATCGTGAAACTTAAATCCTTGCCCCTTCGAAAAATGGGTATAACAACACGATTGGCCCGAGTTTTTGCGCTTCCATCCCTGCTCCCACTGAAAGTTATTCTCCTCCCACTTATTTACGATTATTGCATCACCGGAGCTCGAATAGCCTGCAACACTTTATTGCCATTGCCTCTTCATTTATTTACCATCTAGGTATCCACTCATCGATTATGTCCCCTTAAATCATCACCGTCTTCTCATTTCAAGTAAATATGGTGGTGAATTTTTTTTTCCTGGAGGATTTCGTGCCCAACGCTGCATTTTCCCACGTTTTTCTATTCACCTCGTACACGCGTGTGTGTACATATACCTATAATACCTTGGGCTACCAATTATTGCGAAATTCATTAGAAAAGGAAAAAAAAATTAAATTAAATAAAAGCCAATAACAATAATTTCCACTAGTGATCAATGTTTTTTTCAACTATTTAAATTGATATATTATACACACATTATTATTGTGCTCTTTCACTTTGTTGGGGAGCTTTGTCGATACTATTCATATTTTGAGACTTTTGCATGTATATTTTAAGTTGATCGAAATGCAGACTTACCGATAATAATAATAATAATAATGTCGTAGCTGAAGCTGCCTGTGTTCCCGCTTCATTCACCAGCTCCTTCACCTGTAACCGACACAAATACATTATTAGTGTTGCAATGTCGTTTTTAATAATATTAGTAGAGTTATCATTCATCACGATAATAACAAATAATAATAATAATACTCTAATAACATAGTGAACGTATTTTTGAGAGACAATGGGGCAGAATCGCAAAAGTAGAAAATAACAAATTCATGATGTATACCAACGAGAGGTGGAAGAAGAAAAAAAAAATTAAATTATAAAAACCAATGTTAGGAGCAAGGGACACCTCACGTGAAGTACCAAATAAAATACAGGTACGCATTTCATCGAGCGTGCGGGAATAAACTGTACATATATGCATACATATGTACATTGACTAAGCGAGTAACATTGAGAGACACGTGAGTAGGTATAGAATGCGGGCATAATGCTCATTGTTTCATTCCTTTCTCCCGCCCACAACCCTGTACCTATGTCTTACTCCAGTGTTGATTTTTGTCCGCGTGCGCGCTCGGGTATACACGGGATACGTCATGTACATATTATTTTGTTTATGCGCGCACCCGCACGCAAACTGCGGACAAAATACCTAACGCGTATATTTCACGTGTTGGTAGGTATACGTACATAGAAGCAACAAATGCAACAATACCGGTCCACCCTGTATCAGTCTTGGACATGTATAACTATGTGCACACGCTCGTGTTGTTGACGCGGCCTACATGACAACATTTCAAATTGTACTATTAATTATTATATATATACATTATTACATTAAAAATACACATTGTCAAACGCCTTTAACACCTCGAAAATTACACACACTCGTGCGCGCACGAATTGTACACGATAGGTATAACCGATCTCAGCTTCGAAATAGCTGCGTGAGTAGGTATACATTATGTACATATATAGGTGTAAGTTACCTATATATACGTGGATACATTAAAGTTGGTCAACTGTGGACGTTCGAGGTATCGCACGAGCCCGTAAAATCCTTGGCGCGTTCACCTTTGTCTTTTTACTCGTAGATAATCATAATAATAATAATAATAATAATAATAATAATATGTGGTATACAATACTCGTGTGTGATTACATTATATCGACATATATATGTACTTATATGTGCGGTATCGTTGAAACAAAAAATTTGTTCGCGCCTACGCACAACCAGGAGCCATTGTCTGCCCGGCCAGTCCGGTTTATCGATGAATGCATGCATGCATGCTGATCCAGACACTTTGACCAAACACATATATGTGCATAACATGAAAGCTACGCATGTGACATATACATGTTTACGTGTGCAAGAATATTTAGATAAAAAAATAGAATAATACACTTGTGTTATTTTAATACACTTGGAGCGTGTAAACCGCCGTCTCGGGGTTTAAGGATGTATAAATTAATGCAGAGTTACGGGGTTGATATATTTATATATCCTGGAGCCCGGGGGGATGACCCGAGCAACAACTACGCGAGCTGTTGTCTTGCATCGGATAATCTTATATATTTTACATATGTGTACCTATGTATACTTGCCATATAGTATGTACAGCAGCGACAGCCAAGGCCGCCGTCGCGCAGGCTACGCGTTTACGTATACAAATGTACGCGAATGAGCTCTGATGCTATACCCTCAACTTATTATCTTTTCTCTCTTTGACTTTGCCACTGCTGTGCGGTTGACGCGCGGCTGCGGGTAGTTTCTCTGTCTCTCTATATGCGTGGCGGCGCGCGAGGAGGGGAAGGCTGCTGGCCGAAAAAGGAAACGAACGTTTTGCTAGCCGAGGAATCATTGCGCGCCGAGGGGAGTCTTGCATTACATATACAGATGGGAGAGGGCTGGACTGGGGAGTATCGCCGAGCGAGGTGGTTTTTGCCGCTGACCGATGCTGCCCGTATACCCATGCATACCTGCGCTGCAAGTCGACCGAGGGAAAGACGCGCACAAGTTTCACGGGTGTTATGTCCATTCGCTCGCTTTTATTCATTATATTTATCGAGCCCTGAAAACAAAACCCGTCTTTGCTCGCCGCTACGCCTACACCGATCCTCGTCTATACGTTGTACGTGTAGGTATTTTGGCCTTCTTCCGACAACGGAGCAGCTGCAGGACCTGTATACGGTACAGGTACGTCATACATTTTTTTTTTTTTTTTACGCTATTCTCACTCTCCGTGTGTTTAAAACCAGCTATTCAAGTTAATTTCACCTTGTTTCTTTTCAGTTGTGAATTTAAAAAGTATATTTTTTGTTCTTGCTGGTTAACGACAAAATAAGAAAAATCAATAAAAAAAAAAAAAAAAAAAAGCATCGAACCGTATACTCACACCTATATAAAACCTCAAGGCCAATTGTTGAGGTGTGGTCAGTTTCGACTCGAGAGTGAAATTACCAGCTGAAACTGCTACCACCTACGCTACTCCAATACACAGTATAATATTAACATATAGGTATATTATGTTTAGGCAAACGTTTACAATGAGACACGTGTGCCGCGTCGAATTTTTATTTCTCTCTCTCAAGCTAAATAAGTAGGTGTATTTTTCAGCAGCGCAGCACATTAGCATCAATTTAGTCTACGAGTTAGTAGAAACAGTCGAGTCTCGTTATACCAGTAGTCTGGCCGAGCTTGGATGTTTCTACTTGTTTCTTTCCCACCTAATACTACTACATACTATTGTATGTATACCAAGTGTAGTTGGAAAGGCATCATCACGCAATAGATGGCATATCGGAAACGAAAGGGATTTTCGAGTACTAGCTCCACAGCAACGGCCAAATATTATATATATATATATATATATAATGGGGTACAAGATGATCGGAGGCTGGCCGGTTAAAGTGATTGAGTGAAGCGAGAATCGAGCTGAAAAGAGAGAGAGAGGGAGGGAGGAAGCCTGCACGAGTGACCTCTGAGGATGGCCGTTGTCAGGGGCAGCGGGGAGGGGCTGGTATGCACGTGTCCAATGAACTCTGCGGCGACCTGCCACCATATTGCCGCGCCGAGCTCTCCTCGGTAATGAGCCACACACACACACACACACATTACAGAGGATACCCATACAGGCGATGCGTCTCGCAGTATAGATTATATCTTATACGTAATATGTACCTGTATTAGGTATATATTTAATATACGACGGCCAGCGCGGAGATGAGATGCGATTATGGGGCACTAACCAACCGGCCAAGCTGAGAGTTAGCTAACAAACGAAATGACTGGTATTTGCTACACCTGATGCATGTCCCCTTCCCGGACTCCTCTTTTTGTGATGGGTAGTCCCTCCCTCCAGTTCCTTCGTGGCATTACTGAGTACTGTAATGTGACATCGCTCCGATAGATTCTCGAGAATTCCTCGAGATCGACTGGATCTTTCTCTCTGTCCCTCCCTCCACTACCTCCTTTTTTTTTTTTTTTTTTTTTTTTTTTTTTTTTTTTTCGACAGGACATCCCTCGACGTGTGTTTGAGTATACCTATATGCTGGTTATTTTCCACCAACTATATTAAATACGTTCCTACATTGGATTGTTTGTGACCTTTGTTGTTTCATCCTTTTGGTTGATTGCATCATTTATGTGCCACTATAAATGCTCTTATCCATATGAATCGTATGAATTATACTTTTTTACCCGGTTAACGTGTGTCTGCACGCGCCAATCAAAAGTTATGTATTCCATTGTATACATATAGGGTATCAAAAATATAGTTACGTGCAGACCTACTGCGGTATATATAGCGCGCCAATTTATCCGTTGAGAATAAAAGTTGAAATTAAAATCGCGAAACTTATTGGCGCGAAGCCAATCGGCATTTCTACAGACTGATGGACACACGCTTCAATCAGTACGATGTTCCCATTCACATGCACAAATAAAAGAAATGAGTCACGTCACGTAATGGATGGGTATATATAGGTACCTATACGTATACTGGTCTCGGCATGGGCCCCAGCGTGTGTGCACGCCCTCCCTAATAACTTTGACCCACTAAATAAATCACCTCTCTCTCTCGCGAAACTAATTTACGCGATAAGCATCGTCGTCGGCGCCGCTGCATACAGCTGCACCACTTTCTCCTCCTTTAGCCGAGGTGGGTCGCTTCCTCGAAAGCGAACAAAGTATATATATATATACAATATACATCCACAAGTCGTGTATACCTATGCACGTAACAATATAATATACACAATCACGTGAGGGTGACGTGGGTCTGTACCTGTATTTTACGTTTATGTACGTATACATACATACATACAGGATATAATTTATTTATACCTATCGAGGATAGAATAATAATTATTATAATTATAATATATACAATGCAGTAAGGTATATTAAAAGAATCTGCGCCAACTGACTTCTCTTTTACCTATACTTATGTATATGTATGTATATGTACATGTACCCTTTGACTGAAGCTGCAGCTTTATTTTTTTTCTCCGTTTCTCCTCCTCCTCCGTGTAGAAGGTATACCTGCTTGCTCCGCTCGCGATGCTGCCGCACGGAGCCCCTGCACCTTCGACCGTCGCGCGCTCGTCCTGATGGCCTCGACAAGACGTCGTGCAACGACCGAGGAGGAGGAGAACAATGGCCGAAAAGTTCATATCGGCTGCGCGCTCAAGGCTGGCCTCTCCAACAAACTTCACAGCAAGTGTCCTCGACGAGATTAATTTAATTTCTTTTTTTTTTTTTTTTTTTCCTCTATCCTCGACGTTACACTTCACTGGCTGGACTGCAGATTCTGCCGAAATCAAAGTACATCGCTCAAAGCGTATGATCGTTCGTCCCGAATTGCACTCAATTGCATTGGTCGCGTGACTTTTCTTTGAGTTCCCGACACGATAAGTTGCCTCGCTCAGTAAAAATATAAGGTGTACAAAGTTTCTTCGTCGACCAAATATCAACGTTTTTCGAAGCCGATTAATAACAAAAACGCGCATTAAAATATGAGTCGCGGACCTTCCTTCTATCTTGGTCTACCCACTTATAAAAATTAGCCGTGTGTTCGGTGTGGGCCATGACCTTAATTTTCGACCCTAACCGCTCTGATTTTTCTCGGAAGCCGGGATATTTACATCCACGTAGATACGTGTATGTGTAAGCGTTGGGACATTTACTCCTCGTGTCTTAAATTACATTCAACGTATACCTCCTACGGATGCTGCTCCTTTATTGAAAGAAAGAAGGAAAAAAAAAAAGAAAAGATTTCTCTATTTCAAATTCCCAAATGGCTCACGGGGCTTTGGCTCCTCTCTATTTTCGTTAGGCATTGGACTCTGAAATTATATTATCTTTGTTCGCCGACTCGGCGAATGAATACGTATTTTTAGGTAGCGAGAGATTTTTCAAATTCATTCTTGGTAAGACGTGGTCGCATGTGATGAATAATATTAGAAGATATTCCCCCTCCCCCCCCCCAACCCCGATTAATAAAGTTACTTTATACACCTCAGCTCTTATACGGTTCGTCTGTGATATTTAATGTTTTCTGTAGGTATGAAAAAAAATGTAAAATACTTTTTTATCTGTTCCTCTTGGAGTGACGAAAAAAAACCTTGTATGAATAAAAAGTATCGATTTCATTGCGGGCGCCCGCGAACAACAGAACGAGAAAAATAGAAAAATTAATAGAGAGTAAGACCAAAGGTTACGCGTGCCGCTCGATTGTTATCGAAGTACATTGGAGAGGGGAAAAAAAAAAAAAAAAAAAAAAAGTATAACAAGACTGTATACCGATTCTTGCAACGAATTACGCGCGCCTTCATCAGGGGAAATGGGTATAGTACAAACAAACAGACTCTAATAGAATTAATGCGTGCAGTGGAAGAGCGCGAGCGCGCCTGCAGACGCGCATATAGGTGCGGCTACAAAATAATTCGAGGGCGCGCCTCTGGCCTCCGCTGACAAGGTAATGACGACGCCTCGGGGGGACAGGAAATTATTTTTCAAACAAGCCAACGAGGCTGGGGGGCATTTTGCTCCATCTCCGTAATGTACAGGTACATATACATGTGACGATGACCCGTCTCTTTCTGTGCCTCTACAACACATCGCAACTATATATAAAACCACCTATATGTACTTACCCTATATGTTGTATACACCTATCAACATCGATCGAAAGCTGGTGTTTGTCAAAATTCAACACAATACGCTTAAGTATATTTGTAACAGCGCAAAGTAGCGAAATCGATGGTTCAGTTGTAAAAGGGTAATAAAGTGGGTCAATCAAAACCATACGTGCTTTTGGATATGTGTTGAAGTTTTGCACGATTGAATTACTTAAGCTGTATTACCCAAAAAAATATAGAAAGGCGTGCGAATGAATGTGAGCTTCGATAATTATTACTTTGCGCCTATTTTCAAGCAAATTAATTCTTGCCGCGAAAGTCGAAAAGTCGAGTCGACATGATACAAATGTTTATTTCGAGAAATTGTGTAGTTAATGGATACAACAATGTGGGGATCGTCGAGAGAGGTAAGTATGGATTTTTCACGAGACGCGTGTACGTTAACTGGAAGAGTCGCGGGTAAACATTCACCTATATGATTGGAATATACTTTGACAGAATTAAAAACTTCAAGACACGATATTATATCAATGGGCAATAATAACCATAGTAGTACCTAGTAATAAAAATAATGGCCCTCTAATAGGGAGAAAAGGGAAAAAGAGGATACGGCTTGGGAGGAGGGGTCACCGAGTTGGATCGTTTGTGGCGAGAAACGAAATAATAAATCTGCGATTGTAAGGAAATCTTGGCCAGCAGATAAGGGGATCCCCGTACAATATATACCTATTACCGTGCACGCGCGTATACATGTATAATATATTGTGTACATGAAAGTATGCACGTACATACATAGGCGTCTTAAGGTATTATATGTAACTTGCACACATACCTTATAGGTCATACGTATGTATGTAAATACATTGTGGACCAGTTCCATATACAATGCATAGATATATTATATACCTACTCGTCCTGTGGGTTACAGTTATTCGTTTGCCTCTTTGGACAACTGGAGTAAAACTCTTGGTTTGTAGTGTATCTCCAAGTTGCCCTCTCGAAAATCTCGACAATTGGGTTTTACATTGCCGATATACTTTGCGCGGCTCCGAAGAGGAAGAAGGTCATCCTGCTGCTGCCAAAAAAAAACAAAAAAAACAAAAAACAAAAGGCACGAGGAGCAGTCTACGATGTGAGATATATAGGTATGGAAATATCACGCGTTATAAAAATATATTTATTTATAAAAAAAAAGTAGAGGAGGAGAACCGTGGGAGCGACAGTCCTGGGTAGGTATTATATGTATTGGGTGCAACGGCACCATCACCAGCGCATTACGACGGACACGGCATAATGAGACGCCTCCTCCTCTCTTTTGCATCTTGGCGCCCCTTCGCAACTCAATATACGTATATATATATATATATATATATACGTGTATGCCTATTACACGGACGGCACATTTTACTGTTGCGGTGCTCCTCGCTCGGAGGTCTAGCCGATTTGTTTTGTGCGCCCGGGTGATTATTACCGTTATTGCTTACTCTTCCGGGGCCCGGGTGAGTGCCATCATCAGCATCGTCACCGACTCTCTCAATTCGCGATCGGTCGGTCGACACGCCTAATTAAGGTCAGTCTCCTCTCGCTCCTCGCCGACCACTACGCCGCATCATCTGCCATCCTGTACTTGTAAAAAACACCTATACACCTATACCGGCTCACAGTTACACGCATGTATCTATGTGGTAGTGCCGATATAAATATAATATCTGCGTTATATTATATACACGTGGCACTGTCTATTTCGCTACTCTTATTAATTACTGCCACGAGTATATCATTGTACGTTTTGAGTAGTGTGTATGTTTGTACCTATCTAGCTTGAGATGGTCCAACATACCGGTACAGTTAAATCGGTATCCCACGCTTTCGTACCTGCGATTTACCGAGTGCATGGCTTATTTCTCTTTCAGCAAAACGCGCGCCAAAGTGTTAAACGCCGGTACGGCGTGCTGTTTCGCTCGAAGAACAATAAAATTGTTTGACGAGGGAGAGGTAAAACTGCCCAGTAAAAAAAAAAAAAAAAAAAAAAAAGTAACAGAAAAGCATCCACTTATTATTACAATGATGAGCCATACGTAATGTACCTAACGGTCCCCGCCACCCCTCAATTAAACGCGCGCTGGTAAATGTGTCGTGGTCGTAAAGCGCGAGTACCCATAGGTACCCACATGCACGAAATGGTGCATCAGCTAGCAAAAACTTTTCGTCCCTTTTTGCGCGTTACATACGTCTACTTCACATATATGTATACCTACTTGTGCTGGGAATTCACGGAGACCTGCATACATACACACACGCGCGTACTTGAAACGTAATATACGCATGCGGCAGAAAGTAATATATGTGAGAGCTACGGTACGACGTATACGATTATACGGCGTCATTAAGAAGACTCGTCGTCGTCATCCCTACCGATGTGTAGGTACAGTTAACTGTGACGGGAATGACCGGGGGGTCAGGGTAACGAAATTCCCATGACGTGATGATGCCACCGGAGACCCGACGAATTCTCGCCAACCGCGCCCACTAAGTACGCCCGTCCAACGGTATATTATAATCGCAAGCTTGCGGCGTTTGGCTCGTATCCCACTTTCGACATACCGAATCCTCTCGAGCTGTCCCAGCAGCTTCCCAGTGCCATCGGGGAAAAAAAACTTGGCTCCTAGCCCCCGACAGCTACAGATGCCTGCCGATGAAGAGCGAAAGCAATACTTATTACCCAACCATACCGCAAAAAAAAAAGAATGTGCTATCATCGCAGTCGGTGCTTCGGTGGTTGATTATTCAAGCGCCAACGAAGAAAATACTTGGGAAAATAAAGCTGGATGAAAATTGTTATCGTTATTATTAATATTACAATCCGCCGGTATAATTATAAGGTGTTTTCCACCCTGAACTGTACCTATAAATATTTCATTAATTGCATGCGGGTATGCATGATCCATTGCACTGAATAAAGTAAACCTCGGTTTACCCAATAGGTAATGTGGGGCGATGAGATTGCAAGATCGCATGAGCGTGAGAAGATGAGGAAAAAAAAAAAAAAAAGGAAAAGAAAATGCTCTCGCACGCAGATTGCACGCATCGGGTGCTCCGATCTGGAAAGATTCGCGCCTCGCGCGCGTACATTATGTTTATGCAAAAAACACCCAAGATAGGAGGCATCGGTGCTGCATCTGTAGCAGTTCCGGAGCCGCGTGCGTGCCAAATTTCACCGCGAAAATAGAACGACCAACTGGAGCGCACACTGGCTCCTCGTCATAATCAAGGGGAAAGAGCGACAAAGAGAAACCAATGTCTCGCAAATGGCACCGCGGCGCCCGCAATCTCTACTATTATATTCCAAAGCACTGTCACCGCGCGCCAACTTCGCTGTATTTGTACATTATATTATATGTAGTTATGCTTATATATTATTCGAAGCGGATAAGACTTACTCGAAAATGTAACAAGTACAATATTATACATATAATGGTATACTTGCTAAAGTTCACCTTTCAAATCAAAGGCTCTTGTGACGATTATATTTTGAGGCCTAGTTTGGATGAATTTTCATGGATAAACTAAACGAAATATTCGAGGAAAAACAAATATTATTTGGATATCCGAGTTAAAAGTGGGTAAATCTACAATGAGTAGGTGTACGTGCTTCTCGAAGGAACAAAAGCGACACGCTCTCGAAAGATAAACGCAGAGCGCGGGTATCGCGTGAAGAAATCTACCGTCTACGGATTCACGTGCGAGAGCTATTTTAAAAGACACGGCATGTACCTACAAACTTACTTGTGGTACCGCGAGAAAATGGAAAACGGAACCGCAACGGAAGTGAGCTTTCTCCTCTCCGAAGGTTGCCACTTGGCGTTCAAGGCCGTTACGCTCCTTTCTCGTGCACCGCTCCGGCTCTATACACCACCACCTATATATATTCCCGTACAGCGGTTAACACTATAGTTTTTGCTTTTTTTTTTTTTTTTATCGTTTCCCCGCAACAGCTACGCCACTAAAAAGTAAATTAATTAATTTCATGGTTTTGTCGTACATGATAGGCATAAGCCTTCGAAAAAGCAATAAGTAGCTACTGTAGATAAAAAAAAATTTTTGATACTTATCTACGAGCTTCAGTGCATGTGATTTCACACTAATGTTAAACACCAAGATTCGAGAGCTATTTAAATGGCTGCGCGTGCCCTTCCTTGCTCTGTGCAGGTAAATACGATATTCATACGCTCCAACGCAACTGCATAATATATGGTGTTTTAAAAAAGCACTTTTTTCTTCTGCCCGTTCACTCGTTTCAACGCCAAGATTAATCATAATTTGCAATCATCGATCGAATAATTTGGTGGCAAAAACCATTAGTGGATAAATTCGTTTCTCCGATCTCTCCCTAAACTGTCTTACGTGGTGCGCGGAGCATGGATTCTTATACGTGCACGTTTAATTTTGACTAAGCCGATCATCACGGGGATAGTTAGATGGTAGAAAAAAAGTTTTCAAGAAGCGGCTGCGAAACAGTAAAACGGCGGCGTAGTAGATAAACATGGTAGGTAAGTCTGCAAAGTACAAATATATATAGGTATGTATTGATGCTTGTCATTTTTTTCTCGATTTGGCAAAAGTTATTCGGATCGATCGATCGCAATCGAGCACTACACAGACAGATATTGTGCAAGACTTACAACAAAATTACACACCATTCGAGAGCGAGGGAGGGGGGGGAGGCTCCAAATTTTAATAGTCGAATTCGCGGTGAAAGCGCGAGCGTAATTTTCTAATACGAGGCCAAACGGCATAAACATAATAAGTATAGGTATAGTGGCAGCAAATAGAGAAAGGACATCACCGCTGTACTGTATACAACAATACCAGGACGTTTTAAAGGAGGCGCGCATTATTTGCGTTACGTAAGCGTCAAAATAACAAAAAATAATCGAGTAGAAAGCGAGAGGGATGGCTTTTTGTTTCTTGTAGGCTATAGGTGTAGGTAAAACGTTACGTGCAACTGCGATGATTAGTAGGGGGGGCCAATCGGGCGCCACAATCAAATTACAACTCGAGTAAAATACGTACACCCACATTGTCTGTACATCTGCATGCGTGCAATAAGGCGAAAGTATAGAGGAGTGTGTACATATATAGGTACAGGCGGAGGCGGAAGCGCCCGAGCTTCGGGAGAAAACGAAAATCGGCCGTTTGATCGCGATAACGAGATCGAATTCGCGGCTCTATAGCCTTATTCATCCCTCTCGGCTCATAATGTATCCCTCGTTCTCCTGCTCAGCACCGAGGGGCAGGGATGCTCGGGGACGCGCAATGGAAACTGAAAAGGCACGAACGAGCTACATACACATTTCTCGCGCAATAACAATCGAGGTACAATTAATTGATATTCACAGGGCTAGTTTTGGTACAACAACTCCCGGTAGTCTCATTTTTCCGCCCGCTCATCACTCCCGACACAGTGAGCCAATGACTACAGGCTACGAAGGAAGTACGCGTGACCGCGGTATACGTATGTTCAAGTCAAGCGAACTTGGTGATAATAAAAACGCAAAGATGGATACCAAGCATGACTGGAATGGGTTCGATCGAGCGCGCGTGCATATGTGCTGGTCTCGTGCGCGTGGACATATAATGTATATCGGCTGTATACTTGTGTCGGGTCGGAAAAGCAACTGCAATCTCAATCAAGTTGGGTACGCGGGCGCGTTGTTTTAAAGACGAGTCGGGCATGCGTCAATAATAACAAGACTAACATTGCAACGAGAACAAAAGCCAACTTTGACTTTTTTTTTTGTTGGAAAAAATACAAACATTTCGGGACGCTTGGAACGCGAGTTTATTTTCCGAGACAAGGAGACGATAGCTTTATTAATCGATCGGCCCGGGAGGTGATTAACGGCACTCCGGGATAACAACTTGATTTCCAAGACTTTTAACGGTACCGATCGCCACGTGCACGCATAGAGTTAAAACTGCGATGAAAATACTACAAGCAGATGATGTTTATTTTCAATCTCTTAGCGCCTCTTCCGCAATTTATTGTCGCACGTGGAAACTGTACTCTATACCTATATGCACGGCTAAATTATAAAAAAAAAAAAAAACATCGATGCAATTGTGAACGGTACAGGTATACATGGATTATTATCAGTGTAGCACAACACTATAGACTTTTGTTTTTCCTGTTAGCTGTACATTATACATAATATGCACACCAAATATCGGTGATATATTTTTTGGACCATACGTCGTAGACGAATTATGGTGGATATGGTATATTTATTGTCAGGGGAGGGGGAGGGGAAAGGGTGGCAGTATTTGTACAAGTATAGGTATAGGCTGGTACTTAGGTGACGTATTGCGGCTTTTGCGCGACACGATTTTGTAAATTTCAGTACCTCGTGCCTATGTACAATAATAATTGACTCTGATTTATTCGTCCGTGCAAACACTCACTCACACCCACTTGGGAATATATATTATATACACAGGCACGTACGACAGAAGCAAAAGTGAAATTTACGGTCTCGGTTGGTTGTGCGTGTAATGATAAAAATAAAAATAAAAATAAAAATAAAAATAATAATAATAATGATAACATTGAATGCCCGCCGCGTTTTTTCGGGGCGATTAGATAAAAGTGGCAGGACAGCTGAATTTACGGGCTATAATTTTATCGCGTATTTTATTGATTCTCGGTCCGCTTGAACCATACAGGAACGGGCGCGCAAATATTTTACGCGCACACGCGTGCTGCGGGACAAGGGGATTCAAGGGGCCGGGCAATCGTTACGAAACGCGGGGGGAGGAGTTATAAATATTTTGGTCGGATCGGCAATGATCAGCGCGCGAGCGTGCATATATATAATTATAATCCAAGGGATCTTGGGAGAAAGTTTCACCCAAGTCGCATTGTAGCGAGTCTCAGCGGCAACAGTTACAAATAATTTACTCCAGTCTTCGAGATGAAAGTCCAGTGTTGAACTATTATAGTGCAGTCACGGGTGGACTTTTTTCTAAACTAAACTATATAGTAACAACGATAATATAGGTATAGCTGCAATGATTTTCGATCGAGCCGAGCTCCCGCGTGAGTGCGACAGCCCGGATTTTCTTCGCCCTTTCCCTACAATGCAAGTATACAGGTGTGCACTCACGCGAGAGCGATCGGAGGAAAAAGTAAAAACTATACCTATTGGCGTACCTCGAGTGTCTTGCCCCACCCGCTCGTAGCCTATAAGAGTGAAACCTATAGCTCTATTTGTATGTAGCCATTATCACCTATTCAAGTTCACTCTCTCTCGAAACTATCGTGTACTTACTTACCTATGTTTAGTTACCTAAACCCATTATAGATTCGGACCAACTATTTTTAAATTAAATGAATCACTGACAAAAATGTCGTCAATTGTCAATCAAGAGTCTTATATTATAATAGAGGTACTCAGGAGGTACATCGGTATCTACGTATACTTGATAGGTAAAATCCGTACATGGAGTGTAAGGTACAAATATACGTATACATATTGAATGTATGCATAGTTTAATTGTTATGCATATATATACATATATAGGTATACGTGTGAAGGCAGTCGAGGGTGGAAATGGGGCGGGAGGAGTGCGAGGGAAGGAGTAGGGCCGGCGGACGTGCGAGAGCGGAGGGATTAAAAACCGGTCGCGGCGTCCGTCGGTTATAGTATACTATACCCTACCTACCTGGCGTGTAGCAGGTACTGATGTATATAAGCTGAATAAAAATAAAGACGGGGTAAAGAAAAAAAAAAAAAAAAAAAAAAATTGCCGATGCTGCATATACCACCGACACGCGGCCATCAGCCTGCGGCGGGAGATGAGAGCTCTCGATATGTATGTATGCATCTATCCCTTATGTTACACGCACGTGCCCCATGTGTACATGTGTATCTCCGTATTGTACGTAGGTATGTGCAGGATGTAGCGCGCTGCTCTAATCTGCAGAGCTTTCCTGCACGGCTGAAGGATAGCTGTGGCTTTTCCTCATAATATATTTATACATGTACACGCATCGACACACGAGAGCGTGTGTGCGGACAGAGTCCAAAACTGGCTTTGCTCTTTACCGTTTCGCGATACGATTATTATCTTCATATAGGCACCTACGCGTTGCTCTGTTTTTATATTACACTTGTCGTATATATCGTTTTCCTTTATATAATATACCCAGTCAAATCTCTCTCTCGTTGATACTAACTACTCGAAGATGAAGTGGCCCATCATCAAAAGAGTGTGTGTAATGGTATATCGAAATTTTTGTATCAATCAAAAGTTGTTTTCATACAGTGGCTAACAGTTTCCAACAATTACATTAACAAAAGTTTCTGGTATCTAACTGGTATAGGTAGGTAGGTAGGTTCAGTTCTCATTTGTATAGAAAAATCGTAAAAAGGTATGCGTAAGGAAGCATCACAGGCATCGAAATTCATCTCGGAGCGTCCATCACCGCAGCAGTAGATACAGCCGAAACTAATATATATATATATATACGGCTCGGATGGCCATGTTTCTTCTTCGCCTCACGTGTGCGCATAAAAACGCTGAACGCTGCGGGCCTCGCGATATACTTACGACGACGTCGAGTTCATCGAACGGCCGAGCGGCATTTTTCCCCTTTTTTCTCTTTTTCTCTTTAGCTGCCGCGCGCGTGTACGCGTATCTGCTTCGCGGGAAACGAGCGAGCACGCCTCTTGAATATCGTCACGTATCGTCAGCTCCTCCACCAGGATTTCGGCGGGACCTTTTTTTTTTCCTCCAAATAACCAGTACCGAGCAACCTCGCCCCGTCGTCTTTCATCGAGGCTGGCCCGCATGCGAGCGCACTCTTTAATTGATCCAGGCAATAAGCAAGTAGGTATGCGGGACGCGTCGTCGAGCCGAGAAATCGATTTTCAGCAGATTCCTGCGGAAGAAGGAGGAGCAGAGTTACGGACAGCTTCGGGATAAAGAATCAGGTTGGCTCGTCTTCCGCATGTATAATCACCTATGCTCGAATCACGAGCGATAAGTCACTCTCGCGCGAAACTCGCAAACGGGACGATATTCAATTGAACCATTTTTTTTTTTTTACGTCTTCAGGAAGTGACAAAGAAATAACCATTGACTACATATGCATATACAGTAATTTTTTTGTTTTAAGGAAAAGAGATGACGGGATGAGGTTGCTTTTTATTTTGACGCTACAATGCAATAAATACCTACAAGCAAAGTGAATCAGCCAGAGTGAGATTAATGTCCAATGGTTACAACTGTAGGTATACTATGTCATATTATGTACTTAAAGGACTTGCGATTCGAGAAAGGTGGTCTCGCGTTGATTAGGGCGGTTATTTATGGAGCCGGCGAAGAGCAGCTGGGGCGCCGAAAGGCCAGAGTATATACGATTGGCCCACGCTAAGTACGAGGAGGGAGGGGGGGCGCGCGAATCTGATTATCCTCCCCCCCGATGTAATATCTCACCTGGGGAGCTTGATTTTCCTCGGCTCGGCCTCACGTCGAGCGCATCCGGTACCACGGCACCAACTGCGCCAAAGCCCCGCACGCGCCTACCATCGGATCCAGGAGTGGGGAGCGAGACGGAGAAAAAGGCCCCATCGAATTTGGCCCGGATAATCCAAGTGGGTAGGCGCGGTAGGGGCCATTTTTTGCGACTCCCCGTGATATACGGGGCCCCGCTCGCTGTATATTTATGAACTTTACGGTCCGAGGGCTGATCTCGGCTTGCACTTTCGCCACTCGGACTTCTCATTTACGAGGTGAATTGTCGCTCTACCGCGCAATTAAATTACGGTTTGGCGTGGTGCTCCGTTACTTTTGTACTGTGCGTTCGCGTGTTTTACCGAGACTCGAGTGTATCTGCACGTGTGGCATGATTCGTGGTTTGCACGAAAGAAAAAAAAAGGTTTTCGTGTCTCGGAGGAATAATACTTACTTACTCGATATTTACGATTTGCGTCCTCCTAATGGTATTTGTTTTCTTAAATCAAGGAAATTCCATTTTTTGGGAAGCATCACATCGTTATGCGGATGTTAATCGGAAATGATGACATATTATATGAAAAGACTCATTCGTATGGAGGATAAGAAAGAGGATGCTTCTACAAAATTTTTGTTTGCGCAAGATGATGGAAAAAAAAACATGCACAAAACTCGCGTAAAAGCGCTCGTGAAAGGTAAAGAAGATAAGTATTGATGGGTAACCCAAAAATATTTGCGAGCCTAAAAGAACACACAGCACCACCAATACGCGTGTGACGACCCATCATGGGTCATACGAAGCCGATGCTGCAAATGACCGGACCGGACGAGCACATACAGATATATGTAACTAAAAATATAAGTTACTGCTAGTGCTAATAACGATGCATTATTCAAAGTCAAATTTATTTTTTCTCGACACAAGAAAAGATGATATTAAATCAAGATAAAGAAAAAAAAGGACCTTCGCTTTGAACTAAAAATATATTTGGATTTAATCGGGTGCTTTGAAAATGGGATATAGGAGCTAACTATGACAAAAAAAAAAAAAAGCTGCAGCTAGTGAGACGTAGGTATATATGTACACATAATGGAGTAATACAAAATACAACATAATCGGCGATGATAAAATCAGATGCGCTTGAGCTAGAGAGATCAGCGATCAAGTGCCGCGGAATCCGGAAAAAACACGCCGTGGCGCGATCGATACGACTATATACCTATACAAGTAAGTAACTATATTATATACGGTTGCAAGAAAAATGACGAATAAGTAACAATCGGCTACCGGCTACGGCTGCCTGTTGGATTTAACCGCGTGGCAGAATGCTCTTGCTCTTAATAATTATAATATATTCGTAAAATGGGCATAAGCAGACACGCGATAAGTGACGAACAAACATGAACAGTAGCCTAATAAAGGAAGGTTCAAAGTCTCCCAAAGGCATTTCACATACTAATTCCCGAGCTAATTCCAACGTAATCGACCACGCTGACCACCGATAATATAACCATACAGTAATAATCATCCCAACCGAATGATATATTATTATTATTACTATACCAATGTGCATTCTATGTGGGCTCTGAGAGTCAGTCGCGGAAGACGGTAGCACGTGAGGTGTGCGCTTCGAGAGCCTGGATGGTGTAAGATACGCACAATATGAGTATAGGTAGTAGGCACCTATACCTGTATAGGTTAAAAACATGCATGCCGCAAGATGGAGAGGATAAAAAGGGGTGAGTTGGCGAGGAGCTGCCGAGGTACCTGCAAAGCGGTTAAAATAGGCTCGCGCGCGGCTATGCGCCTAATGGCGGTGGCGGTGGGCACGCGAGCGTGAGATAGTTCGAGCTGGCTCAAAAAGAATGTTAATCGATGTCGTGCTCATATATATATGTATATATATGTGTGCACCCTCGTCGGAGATGCATCTTCGACCTTCGGCCCGTAACGGGACATGTCCAGCAACTACTCCTAGCGCACCAGCTCCGAGATGGGGAGGAAGGATCAAGCTTATACATTTATACAGGTATAGGGAGGAGAGAGGAACGGCGGAGACGATAACGACGGCGACGAGATTGGTCAGATGACTCGAGTGTGCCTATTGATGCGGGAGGATAAAATAATCGGCGTGACCCCGGAGCATCGAGGAAGTTGAGGATGTTTATTACGCGGCGAGCAGCACTTTACGGTAGTAGCCCTCCCTCCCTTCCTCGCTTTCGGCTATTCTATATAACTACATACCATGTGTATACATATATATTATATTGTATGATCTCCTCTCGACTTTTATATAAAACATCATGAATTACAGTATCAAGTACACACTGCACGTACACTCTCACTTGGAATGTATTGCAAACCTTCGATGGATATAAAACATTACGTATTGGTATACCTGTGGAGGAATACATCATCAGAGCTCGACTTTTTAAAAGAACGAGAGGGCTTTTTTAGGGCATCGATACGATATCAATTGCGCGTCATGTACGCGTCAACGTGCAATGTAAATTTTATGTTTGATATCAAAATTCGATTAGATGCGCGTTTTTGACTGTAGGTAAATAATGTATGCTTCTGTTTTGTTGACTCGTGTTTTCTCTTTCTTTTCAATGGACAATCCCGAAATATTTTAGTGATACATCGTGATCATTTTCATTGATGACAGGTACGTATAATATAATATGCAGGTATGTCGTGTTATATTTGCACGTACACACACAGAGAGAGAGAGAGAGAGAGAGAGATCTAATACGTATATGTTTGGTGTATCTATACACGCAGCTACGGAGGACAGAGATGGACGGACGGGTGGAAGCGCGCGCGGCGCGGGTCTGCTGCCGGAGAAACTAGTTTTTACCGTAAAGCTCGAGAGAGAGAGAGAGGAGTGGTGGAGGCGAGCTGCGGCTGAAAACTCGTTATTCGATCTTCCTCTCTCTTTCACGGATAGGGCAAAGGGATAGGTTGGTAGGTATACTGTATATATACACGTACTCGCTCGCTTGGCTGGCTTGTTGGCGAAAAAGATAGATCCACGCGCTTGGTGTACACCGCATGTATATATATTACATACAGCTCGGTATAAGGTATATGTTATAGTCTCGCTCTCTCTCTCTCCCTCAGTGCGGAGTGAAACCTTTCGACGATTCCGAGTCGCGGCCGAGAAGGAGCTGCAGGACGGAAAAAGAGACGAGCCGTGAATTCTTGAGCATCGGGAGGATTGAGAGAGATGGATCTCCCTCTCTTGCCTCATCCTCCTCCTCGAATCCTGATGCGTAAGAGTTAGAGGAGAGAAAAAACGAGAAAATTAAAAAATATAAACAACGCGAGTATACCTTTCGCATCTCGGATGTGTCTCTGTGCCAATCGAATCTGCAGGAGGGGGGGGGGAGGGTTTTGGAAAATAATTGATATACATACTTACGAATGAAAAAGCCTCGATAAGTAACCGGAAGGACAGATGTATATGTATATATATATGTATAGGTAAGTGTACATCCAGGTGTATAAAGTACATCCTCCAATTGCAATACGTACTTCATATTTATTACATTGTGCATACATACATGCATTTGAATGCGTGATTTGCGTGGTTGCATGGATTAATCAGCATTGATAGGAGTCGATTCCAGCCGATGCTATACTCGACTTATCGGCAACTCGATAGTTACATAAATAGTATTATATATTTATATGTATATCTACACACCCATAGAGTAGGTATGTGTTATCTACCGCGTCCTCTCGCGCATCTATAAATTCAAGCGAAAGTGGTCCTTACACCTATACCGCGGAATCTACTCTCTCTCTCTCTTTTCTCTGTATATTATGCCTATGTAGGCGTATTATCAAAGTAATGCGATTACATACGATTGTTCAATCGAGCTATTTTCCCAAACGTGTTAATTGCAAAGGATAAAACAGAGGCAATGAATGACCTTAGGTACAAAGTTCTCCATATATAATAATAATATGTGCTTGTATTTTTTGTTGTTACGAAGCAGAACGACAGTTGTGTAGGCGCCAGGAAGTGATGAAATCAGGGATGATCGAGCCACTCGAGTATAATAGATAGTGAGTACATGTGGCGTGGAAGTTTCGTACCCGGCACTTTTTGCCGAAAAAGAAAAATTGAACGAGCGCAAAAGAAACACATCGGCCAACCGCGTGCAATTTCAATTTCCCTAAAGTCTGCGTCTCTCGACCACGTTTCATACACACGCGCTCATTATATACGTAGACAGGCCCACGCATAGGTGTGTGTATATAATACCTTACGGTTGAACGCGCGACTTTGACGATTGTTCGGGCCCTCTAATTAGGCCCGCGTTGCCAGTTAGAGGGACCCCGGCGATTTTCTACTTAATTGGTCGAATGTAAAATTGAAAGGCTTTCCTGAAAATTGTCGATACGGAAAGCGCGCGGCCTCGATAACAAATAAGAGGAGTTGTCGCGGGGGGGGGAGGGGGGAGAATTTCCGGTGTCCCTCAGAGAGAGAGAGAGAGAAATTCAACAAATGCCTGTACCTATAATAATTCAGTTCCTGGATATTCGAGGCTACGGAACTACGTATGACTTATCTGGTGGGTCGCAGTCCTCGCCGATTGCTCCAACAGCTGTACAAGTATACAGGCACCGGAGCACGATCCAACGAGCGGGCATTTTTACAAAAACTAATTATTTATCGAATGGAGTAGAGCGAGTGAAATTTCAGCAAGAAGGACTATATATCAGGTGGTAATGTTATATATAGGTATGTGGCGAACGAGCGGTCGTGCGAAAATCTACGAAACGAGAGGATCAGGGTGAGAAGAGTCCCGCACTTACGAGGAGGACCGATGCGCGAGATAAGCAGCAGTACGTGGTGTGCTGTCCGCTATATACGCATCGCAGTAGATATACCATTATACCTATACGATGCATCGTCGCGCTTACTCTATAAATATATAGATGTATAGGTATAGTAGGTATATTGTATATTATATTGTACGATTGCAAGTGAGCACGAGCACTGTACATCTTATTCGCGCGTATGCTTATAGGTATACCTTATAATATACTTGTGCCATCAGCTGCACGAAAGGAAGAAGCAAAGACGCGCCCATATATTACTTATTATGTATAGGTAGGTCCACTTTCTGGTACGAAAACCGAGCTCTCGATATATTATACTCAAGATACCTACTTGCTTACACGTGGTTTTTTTTTTTGTTTTGTTTTTTTTTCTTCCTCCCTGTCCCTGCGTGCGGGCACCCTACAGCTGGATTACATATATAGGTGTATAGGTGATGAATAACCAAAGCTCGCCGAGCTTATTAGCGCTCTGCTGGCGAACTAACGAATAAACAGTGGTCGGACGTGTGTGCCGTCGGGACGATAAATTGTCGCGCTCCCGTGCGATCTTACACGTTGGTGTGTATAGCTTGTATATGTATACGCATAGTACCCGCGACCCTCTAATTGATATGATTGATAAGACGAGCGCACGATTTTTGTACCTGCGACTCGCTCGGATGTGCTTAGTATACCCATGGCCCATACATCAGGTGGAAAAATTATTGCTCCGACGCCGCGTCTTGTGGTCCGGTGCACACTCGCAGGATCGTGGGAGCTTGGCTTTTTCTTTTTGCTATTACTGATGAAATTGTTGTTGTATTTTCTCAACTATGACTATGCGTTGTTTCATACATTTTGGTACCCGATGCGTACAGTGTGAAATTGGAGAGGCCAATATTGTTTCTGCGTTGTAAACGACTTGATCGCATCAAACCATTTAATTGCACGCTCTTGTTATTCCACAAATGTGTAATAGGTGTATGTTTTTGATTACGAAATAATTCATTCATTTCGAAGAAACTGCGAGCGATACGTAAACATTAGTTTACTGTCTCGTCAAATCACCAAAAAACCAAAAAAACTACCTCAACATCACAAGTTATGCTATATTACTTATAGACAATGGCTGAAGATAAATAAATTTATTACGTTAAAAAAAAAAAAATAATAATAATAATAAAATAAAATCGTAAAACCATCGAGTTTGTGTTAGTTCGCCTAAGATCAACCCGGATCAACCAATCATCCACACAACGAAATGGTGACACCGCAAGACTATACTCGATCTGGTACTTACAGTTTGTTCATGGCACGCATTACCGAGTACCATCATCATAGTGTCCAATCACATAGCAGGTAACAGAAATGACGATGTAAAGTTGGGTCAAAGAAAGTAGAGCCCATTAGAGGAATATAACGAGAGAGAGAGAGAAAATGCACTTGGTTTGCAAATAAAGGCCCAACGCGAGCCACATGTAGCACGTGCGTACGGCCATACGGCACCAGATTGCCACGATAGGAAAGACGAGCCGATTTTCATTTTCAGAGGAACTACAATTCGAGAAAAGTTTAATCACAGTAGCTCTAATGCAAACAAATTACCTACACACACGCACACACACACACACAATGATATACCTATCTACTTGGATAATTATGCTTCGTTCTCGCGTTCATAATATTGGGTACCTTCTATTCATGACCTATACAGATTTCGCGAAGGAAAGAACGATGTCCTGATGAAATCACTCGCTCGGCCGACTTGAGAGTCAATTACAGGTGGGTACTATAAAATATAATTCTTCGCGAAAATTACCCACCAATAAATTTGACTATTATGTGGCTAGCACGAATACACATATGTAAAAAGAGGATTTACTTATACAAGTTGCCGCTTTTCAGTTTCCATCTCGGGAGATCTGCAAATGAATGAAGGTATCGATGCGAGCACTTTGAGTTAATGTGACGCACAGGCATACATTGAGTGATACGAGAGAGCGAGACTTGTAAAAAAAAAAAATTTCCAATGACTTTCGGTCTTTGTACTCGATATTCTCTACGTGCTTGCTCGCTGTCACAGAGCTCTGACGCAGTTTCAACTGGGTCGCAGTCATCCGGCCGCTGTAACCGCTGTTTTTTTTTTTTTTTTGTTTTTCTCCTCAAAGAACAAGCGACGCGACTGTCCAGAGCGCAATGTCGAAGGGAGCTCGAGAGGCATGTTTTGCGTTTAGCTAGAAAACTCAAAGTTTCCCTGTTGGACAAATTGAATTACAGAATAGGTGCTTTTGCGACACGGTTTGGGTAACGGCATTTTTCCCATCGTCGCCGATTCAAGGAGGAGGAAGAGCATATGTATACATACAGAGGTATAGCAAATGAGAAACTAACGCAGGAGAGGAAGAAAAAAAATAAGGACGACCTCATTGATGGACGACGGAGAGCCGATGTATAATTCATCGCGTGAGGCTCGCGAGTCAACCGCTATAAGCAACCGTCACCGTCACGTGTACAAGTATTAGATTATACACCAGCAGCCACACACATGTATCATATATTTATAGGTATTTGCTGGAGCATTTTTTTATAGACCTGCCTACCTATAGCTATATGACGTGCAGCGTTTACAGAGTCACGGTTTCCAAAGAAAAGAAAAAAAAAAAAAAAAAAAAGTATCAAGAGTATTTATGTACCTGATACCTGCACTCCAAGAGGTTGGTCACTTGAACTTACAGGCGAGGTAGGAGCATAACTCGAGTACAGGTATCTATGTAAAGTACTCTTGATTTTTTCGCGATTTTTTTACTATAGTCCGAAAGGCGAGGTCGTTCAACCTCTCCTATATATTGTATACTATTTACTTGTACTGTACGGTAGCACGTATATAGGTGGTACCGAGAGCGTGTCAGTTTTAGCTTCAGGTTCATTATCCGAAGATAAAAAAACGTGAAAAAAACTAGGCGCAAAGAGAGACGCGCAACTGCGGTAGAAATCGACAGAGTCGGACTAAACGCGGAGCCGCAGCAGCATTTGCACGCACAAGTTCGAAATAATTGCCCATTGGTATAAGTACACACGTAATGTATGAAAAAAAAAAAAAAAAGCATCGGCTTAAGTACATATGCCTTACTACTATTCAGAGAATGAGTGCAGCCGGAGGCAGTGGTGTTAATGCACCTCTGGTGGTCATTACAATAGCATACACATATATATATATATCGCGTGCGCCGATGAATCGGCAAACGATCGCTCATGTGATCATCCATCGTGCATAGATATACACACTTTGCTTACGACGCGGCGCCGCACCGCTGTATAGCGATAGGGGGGGGGGGGGCACATAGCATTACCAAACGCGAAAGAGTATTAATACACATAGGTATACGTGCGTACAAGTATACTTATTCCTTGTACTTCGTCGCGGGCTTCCATCGAGCGAAGAGAAGAACACGAATCAAGTTGGCAGTAGCAATCGCGAGCTGTGGGCAAAATAATCACGGACGCCGGAGACTATTATTTAATTTGTAATTCGATGTCCTTGACGGTCATCTGCTTTTGCGACAAACTATACACTCTGTACGCGACGTGCGCATACAGAGGGAAAAACCGAAAGCTTCGTATACCTCTACATTATTGTTTGGGCTCTCGGTCCCAAAAGCCACCGATCCGATCATCAAGAGTAGGCGAACAAAAAAGCTTTGTGAATAATCATATCAAGACCAAGTCCAGTGCACGGGTAATTTTATGATGCATCGCGAGATAAGAGAGGGGGAGTCCAAAAGTGCGCCGATGGTAATTATAAGAGAGAGTCGAGAGCGCGATCGGCGGCCGATGAGTGCGCACAATAGCGCCGGGGCATGTAGCGTGGATTCTCGAGCGACGAGGCTGGGGAGAGGGACGCATGGAACAAGCTGCCATAAATGGGGCGAGCGTCACGCGCGCGAGAACTCGCGGGTTTCTTTTTTTCCCTCCATTAATGCGCCGGTGTGTGGAGGGTGTCGCACGTAAACGCGTTGCGGAAAATCCTCATGCCTAGTGCATCCGCTATACTAATGTTGTTTAAAAGTAATAATACAAGGACAAAAATCCACCCCAGATTGGCCAAAAGTGATGAACAATGATTTCAAGATAATGAATACGTTTAACGAGAAAAAAAAAAAAAAAAAAAAAACATGTAGCATCAACACTCGCGCGTAATCGGTATCAAGTATCAGGAGAGGTGAAATAAAAATTTTCAGCCCGTGAGTTTGAAGATTTCAAGATGAGAGAGCACGCCACCGGGGTCTATGTTACCCTTGACCCTATATACACCATGAAAGCCCATGCAATTAAAAAACTACAAAGTATCAGCGCTTGTTCAAATATTTGCAGTTCAGCTGGCACGAGAGATGATAATAATAAGAGCATCATCATCATCAAGGGTCCAGAGAGTCGAACAATGAAAACTTGGGCCCAGGGGCCGCACGCACACACCGACTCGAGATGGAGGTACATTTTAGTTCGGGGCATCAGGTCAATTTGCAAAAAGGGATCGAGGAGTTCTCCGTGCCATATCTGTGACGGGACGAGACTTTTGTGGGCAGAAATACATACCCACGCACTTTCGAAGCCTTCGGGCTATATTCTGGGATACTTACACGCGAACTACAGGCTATCGAGATGTGCGTTACATTCGAGTCTTACGCCACGTGTCAGTTACAACAGCGACCACGAAATTCGAGAGCTAAAGGCAGGTACTCATACATGTACACCTAATTGATGTAATAATAGTACCTCTCTGTGTACCTACAATCGAGAAAAAAAGAACGACAGCACATGATGCAAAACTCGAGTCGAGAGGGCCATGAGTATCGGAGGAGACCACCGCGAAATAGCCAAGGGGCAACGTATTTGGTGGGTCACTCAAGGAGCTCGGTCGGTTGCTTTGTACTGTATTTATACAGGTTACCACTATTCGCCTGACAGCATATATTACGATTATATATACGGGGAGGGGGGGGGGCATTGTTTCGTTTGGGACGAACTACGATGCCTCTATACCTATACTCACTCGCGTCGGGGACTCTATAGCGTAATGTACTCGATGTAACTATATAGTGTCGACCAAGAATATGTATATGTTACATATTTGTATACGCAAATTACGGAGGAAATTGATGTTTGGAAAGTATCTATTTGCTATTAAATTTTCTGTTACGATACACACTCAACAACTACGTAAATACCTGGTGGGGGTAGCACATGTAGGTATTTTTTTCAGCATCGACTTTTTCGTACGAAACATTCTTTGGGGGGGCCAACAATTATTTTGTATACTTGGGAAAAAAAAAAAAAAAGAAATTTAATGACAGTAATGGTTGTTGTTTGGCCAAGATTCAATAAAACAGCAAATTATAAGTTTGGGTGAAAAACAAGCCATGATTAGATTGGATAAACTTTCGACCGTGAAAATAAATAAACAAAACTCCGCATATATATCGTTGATCAGTCATATAATACATGTATACAGCGCTATCGACCACAGATTGTTCGGTCCCCCCAATAACTAAGATTTTTCCGAAGATTTGGACAGATGGGTAAGGTATCTACATATATTTGAAATGTAAAGTAGTGAAAGCCGATATTTCAAAGTTATAAGCATGGCCCCGCGACCAATAGGGAATGTAGTTTATCTTCATTTAAAAATAGAAAAATAAGGGTAAATTTGTTGGCGACCGCGTGAATAAATAAATAAGTAAATACACGTGTGCGCGTCCAAAGCTGGTTAATTCTGTTGACGCATGAAATAGACAGCTACGCGCGTCTCTATAGCGAACTAAAATACTTGAAAGGCGAAAAGAGGTCCACCGTGATATCTTCATATTATACGTATAGGAGCAAGCAAAATGTTGCTCTAGTTGTGTAAGCCTTACTTTGACAATGATAAATCGTAGATTACATGGATTGGCCGTAGGTGACAATAAGTTAAACGCAGTTGATTAACGTGGGTAGTACAAATAGGCCGTGCAAATATATCAATATATGTCCATCACGAGGGAGGACCGACATGTTAGGTACACTTTGAAGTGACCTCGGCGAGGAACATTTGAGTTTGAGAGTCGATTAGAGAGAGAGAGAGAGAGAGAGAAGGACTCGACCCTATATTCATTATGTAGTTTGGTCGGTTGGAATAAAGAAAGAAAGCGCGGTATCGTAAGAAGGGATCTCGTGTGGTGTCGGTACCTCTAGTTGCGAGCGCAAGAAGTGGAATGGGGAAAAAGCAACGGAACCCGCGCCGCGACAAGAAGAAGGATGGGGGCACGACGGGGAGAGCCGCGCGGCTCGCTCGTTTATCCGTTATTATGCACCGGTGGGACAGTCCTTGTATTTATATATATACAGCATCCACCTACCTGTGGCTGCACAAAAGACGCGTCGGTCTAACTGAACGGCGCGTCGATTAATTTTGCTGACTAACGAGAGAAGGGGAGGAGGAGGAGAGACGCTCAAATGTATATACATATATACACATACACATATACTTATATGAAACGGATCGCGCGGACGGCTCCTCTCCTATATGCTCCTGCTAATGGAGCAATTTCATTTACCGTACGTATATACAGGCTTTGTATTTCGGCTACGAAATCTAGAGCCATAGAGTGAGAAAAATTTCATGGTCTGCCACGTATGTGGTGGGCGAGGTCCTGTGTATGCATATACCCTTTCAAGCCCGATGGATTCGTCAAAGTTCCTCGGTTATTTTCATCTCGACGCAGATTGGCACGTTATCGTTAAGTATGATTGGTTCATTTATCTAGTCGAATACATTTTACGGGCTTATACCTTACGTAGGAGTTTAATTTTTTGTTACTTACACGCGTGGACCATCTCAAGTACCTATAGGTACAGCGCCTAGTTATACGGGCCCCACGACTCGCGAGTATAATAATTATACTCTGCAGCTGCAGAGTCGCGATTCATGCTTAGCAACTCGAAACTCGTACAACTCACTTTGCACACACACACACACTAGTTACCCTATTTCCACCTCTTATATGCCAGTGAGCTCAGAGATGATAGAATCACCGCCAAGTTGCAATATCCGAAATAGTAACTCTGCCACTTTTAAACTTTCGAGGATTCCTGTCCTAGCCCCATTTGCTCGTTACTGCACTGAATATATGGCTACATCCTGGTAATATCAATACGCACACTAAGAGAAAATAAAATTTGGACAACACAATCGGGCTGCATGTATTTTGCTCAAGTTTTTAAACTATCTCTGCACATGCGCAAGTGAACATTATTGATGGCGAAAGTGTCAATGCAGCTTCTCGATGCAGTTAATTGGGCACCATTCTTACATACAAATTTTGTTTATCAAGTAAGAAAAAATTTTTTTTTTCCAAAGTACACAATTTTTATTGTGATTTTGACGAATAAACCCTACGCGTAAAAAAATAACTTACAGAAATTTTGAAACTGTTATGACTTCAGTTGTCAGATGGGCGCACGCGTAAGTGCTGATTTATATACTATATCTGCAGCATAGGTAAGTATACTCCCGCGCTCAAGTACTTACATCTTATATATAAAGGACGGGACAGAAATCGGGCACGACCGCATAGAGCAGATAAGTATATAACTCACACACGGGTACTTACACCTATTATTCTACAATACCAGTCGCGTCGCATTGTATCTGTTTTCTACTGGCAACACTGGTCTGTAATATATATATATATATATATATATATTGGCCGATCGCGAGGCTATAGCCGGTGGTTGCATGCAGCCACGGTAGCAGCTTTTGTTTCGCGACTATTTAGGTGTATAAGGTATATATGTATATACAGACACGTTGTGTGTGTGTGTGTGTGTGTGTGCATTAAGTAACCGCGCGCGCGGCTTTCACCGAGCGCTATGTGCTTGGTTGCATGCAGAGGCTGCCCACGCGCCGCTGAAATTCCGAGGGCGACAAAGTCGAAACGACACCGCTGCGGCTGCCTCCCTCTCTCGCTTTCCCTCGTGCCTTTTTTTTCCTCCTTTTTTCCGCCTCGATCCATTCGCTATAGTATAGGCTATGTATTACAGGAGTAGGTGTAGCATTATTGCCGGTCTACGAGACCAAAAGGTGGGGGTCGGTCCTTTGCCGTTTGAGCCAGTGGCTGACTGTATATTATTACATATAAATATATTGTTGGTTGTAGTATATTGTGGTTTCTTTCGAGAAATTTAATTATTCCTAAACTTCCGACCCACATGGATATTCTTGAGAAAATCAACTCAAGTTCTCGTAGCCATACACACTTATTAATTTGTTGTTCACGTAAGTAAACCAAACTGCAGTTGTTGTTATATTCCTCGAGATTGAGCGATAATTCGAGGATAAAACATTGCACCTACAATAATTTATTGTTAATTCGTTTTTTACGGCTCTCTCATTTTTATACTCGTGCATCCAAGGTACAATATAAGTAAGTAAATAGCGCGCGATGGTTTGAAATTGATGCGTCGAGTTTGCCATTTCTCACCTTCCTTCCCCGAAGAGTATTTATACATCGCGACCGCACGACTCACACGCGAGAAATCCAGCTGGCTGTACTCGAGATTTTTTCTTCATTTTTTTTCCCCCAATCCTCCTCGCGCCTCTTACCCTATGCAGCCCTATATATTATCATTGTACACTGCACCATGATGGGCCTATACTATATTACATATAAATGCTCGGCTGAAGGGCCAATAATAAATCTCGCACATAATACATATATATATATATAATATACGCTGGTGTGTGCTCTCCTTCTCCCCGATCGGTCCTCTCGAGCCAGCCGTAAATCGCCCCGTACCTCCTCTGGCCGCCCCGGGGCCCTCTTTCTCGCGCGCGTTCACGTGATGCACGTACATACAACATACAAGTAACCTATGATACGCGGCCGACTCTTGCATTGACGTGTAATTGCTTTTGTGTGCTCCCCAACGTCTGCGCGAATAAGTCGGAGGTGAGGATGAGCCCATGCCCCACCTAATATTATAACCCCATCATCTCATCCGTTTGGAGAACCAAGTTATATTATAAGTATATATATATATACGAAATATCATATAGGTACAGAGAAGGACGCGACGCGCGGAGGAATAATAGAATTTTGATAGCGGAGATGATAAATTAGTTTCGGGTTTTTTTTTCATCGGAATGGGAGGAGGGGGGCTGCAATTTACGAAGGGGCGCTACACTGTGTGCAACAGGTATTACGGCACGATGGTATTACACACGGAGCACGATTTCGAGTAATTAGACGCGCATTTTTCGAGCCGCTCCTCGATAAGTCTTTCTCTCTCCGCTGGTGTACTCGGGGGGGGGGGGGCGCTAACTCGTATAACACGCGATGGAACAGTAATGGGCGTAATGAGCATCAGGAGGGTGCCTATTTCTCGGTGCCGATTGTCATAATCATCGACACACACATTATAAGGTACGTGTACCACATATTACATTACACGTAAATAGTTTATACGTGGAACTACAAACATAATATACATATATACATGCGAGAAATTGCAGGTTTTAAATTTAATATTGTCAAGAGATGACACAAAGTAATTAATACGAGCTAGCTCATTATACAAGGGATTCGGTGCCTAATGATGTATACAATAACTCGGATCCAATAGCGTTGGACCCGTTGATTCGATTGCGCTAATCGAAGCGTCACCAATTTTGGTGCGGGATGGAGCGATGGTGGCGTGTAAATGTCGACAAGGGGGAAAAAAATTGTAAGAAGAATGAGAAAAAAAAAAAAAAAAAAAAGAAAAAAAAAGAAAAAAAAAGAAAATTGTGTGGTGGCACGGTGCTCCGCATATACCGACCGACCGAGCGGCAGGCACTCAACGGAGCGGAACTCTTACATTATACATACATACATACATACATACATAATGTATTAGGGAGTCGCCTTTTCATATTACCTATACTAGATATATACATATACTTACTTTCTCCGGCCGCATTACACGAGAGAGTGACTGACTACTGACCGACTGCACACAAGTAGATTTTTTACTAAGCATAAAACATAACATAGCACGCAACGCCCGCGCTCATTAGGCATCATACAGCGTTCGAGGTAATATGTTACAGAAATACTTTATAGATGCCGGTAATACCTGAGAGCTCATCCTCGTTTCGCCGCATGGCTGGGCTGGCCTATATCATAAACATATATCATGTACTCAACTTCCTTCTCTCCTCTCTTGGGTGATTCCGCTCGAGTATGGCTTGTATTATAATATGTGCCCACACACACGTACTCTTTGGGGTCGGACTACATTTAATTTCGCTCGAACGAGTCGGATACCCATGCATTGATATGCATTGGAGTTAGCCTCATCCATTGACGCCGAAAAGTGATTTACTCTTTATGACAACGGCTTCCACGATGAATAACGATGAAATAATACTTTTTACACGTGCGCCGCGCGGACGAGTAAGTATATCGATTTGTAAGCAGTGATGGTGTGTATAAGTTATTTTACGGGTGGTGATTCAGGGGTTTCGATAAGAAAACGTGAGATCGGGGGGGGGGGAGGTGATAGCAGGTATTCCTTGTACGCCGTACAGAGAGAGAGAGATGCTCGGGCGCATGAATATTCATTTGCGATGGAGCGTACGAGAGGTAATTTCGGAAAAAACGCACAAGTGCAGCCCGGGGGCCATCTGGCCTCGCCGGCGCAAAGTATCGCCAATCTCATCGGCGAAGCAAAAATTTAATAACGCGCGTGCACCGCGGCGGCGATGATGAGGAGCCACGAGGCTGGCTGGCTCTTTTCTTATTTTCGCCAAAACTGATTTCCACAATAGATCCATCAAAAGATAAGTGGGCACGGCCAAAGGGGCGGATACACGTGCACGCGTACCCCCCGAGTGCACCGATGTGCTCGCAGCAGGTTCATATACGTTCCCGCGCCCCCTCGAGGATCACAAAACTCGTTCGACGATGACGAGTAAGTATACGATGATGCGTGCATGCGCCGAGGATAAAGTTGGACAAAACGATCACGTTTATCTCTCTCTCTCTCTCTCTCTCGCTATCGCCGGGGCACTTTGGGCAAGATCTCGTGTGTATCCCGCAGTCACGTGGGAGCGATACAGCAGATCGCTATCTACAGAGCGTCGCTAATGCCTCCACGTGATGATTTTTACGGGCTTATTAGGTGTACGTGTATATATACATACACATCTCCATGTATGTGAGTATCCCATACATCGATAATAATATATTTATTCCTGCTCGTAGCGACAATCCCGACACTCGCGATGTTTATATTGCGCCCACGCGCGTCATCCCGTCCAAAGTGGAGTGGTCTCATTAGAGAAGAGCTGCAGAGTGAAACTCGATCGGATGCGTGGCCGACGAAGAAGATAAGACTGGGACACGCGCAGTTTGGTAATCAAACGGAAAGGGGATCGTGCACGCACCCCCTCGGCCTGTCGTGTTTTGACAAAATTTTAAAAAATGACAACAAATCGGTGAATGGTGGTATCTATACTTACCTACGCGATTAGCGGGTTCGAGACAACATGGTCAAAATTTCGGATGCCGCGGTAACAACTGGCTCTCCGGAAAAGTCCATACGCAACGCGAAAGTATCGTTTCAGCAAACAATTGTGCAACTCGCGTAACAATCGTATTCTATACTATTGTCATACATATACCTGCAGTACCTACTTACATAGTTACCGAAATGTGGCAAGACGAGTTAAAACAACTTTTTTTTTTTTAATCGAGGGGAGTCGGAAATATCCATTCGCGCAGATGTATACGCACCTACCTTACCCTATTTATATAATATGTACATAGTAACAACACAAAGCCACCTTGTTCATACATGCGTTTTAAGCGATTGGGAAAGAAAAGTCGCCCATTAAGTATAAACATTTGGGGCAGAGCAACTCGACGAGCCACTGTGACCAAAGTACATAATAAAAGGTATAGGTATATAGACGCATGTGGTGTTATTGTGCACGAGCTCGAATTAAGTAGGTATATACATATATATGCTCCTCGTCGCCGGGGTTACAAAAGAACGAGATTATACCTACACTACCTTAATTGTAATAACCAATTTGTTTGGTCGAAATAATTTGTATCCTCCGAAATTATTCGGCTCGAGCAATTTAAGGTTGAGAGTTATAATTTGTGTTAGCCAAGACCGAGGAGTAGAAGGATATATATATATAATATGCCATCGTCAGTTCCAACAGTAATGCCACGAGAGTCAAATTTTCCAGAGCCACCGTGCTCGCTTAATTTCTTTTTTTATTTACTTACTTACGCAACGCGGACAAGTATTTTGGTGGCCGCTGCAGAGCCAAGCTATCCGTACGATGTACGAGCGCCTAACTTGAAATACCGCGCGCACCGTCAAAGATGACCTTCTCCGATTATAATATATATTTATGGACACGAGTAGATGTACATCCAACACGAAAGGTAGAGGCACGTATTATATATATATAAATAACAATTACACACGACACGTCAAGGATACTACAATTGGCTTGGCTGCGCGCGTATGGGATGGTATTTGGCGCTATCGGTTGGTCCAAAGGTACGAGCTGGGGCTGCCTGCACGCGCATCGAGCATAGATGAAACCTCGAGTCTTAAATGTGCCTCGCGATTGTATTGGACACAAAAGGACCCTCGCCGATCGTCGAGCTGGTGATTTTTTTTTTTTTTTTTTTTTTTTTTTTTTTACGAGGCTTCGATCCATTTGAAATCACGAGGTGAATGATAATATTATTATCCCCAAGTTTTTTATCGGCGCACGTTGTAGAGTATCCACGGAAAGTAGTTAAATAAGCGCAAGTTGTAAACAAGCCAGCGTTTACAGGATCCATTAACCGGCAACAATGGCCTTTGTACACTATCGGCGTGCGTGCAGCAGTTGCTCCATTCAAATGATTCATGATAATGCAATCTGGCGCACTGTACGAGTTACTGTCAGAGACAACTGCGTCGCTATTTCTCGTACTTGTATGAGATAAAAAAAAAAAAAAAAAAAAAAAAAATCACCATAAAAGTTGAGCAGAATGTAAGTAGACTAACCGTATCAGCGATTGATATGAATAAATCTGCTTGAAATTCTGGACTTGAGTTAAATTAATATTCACCCATAGTGTATTGATTGCTTCTTCTATACGTTACGTTGGTGTTTACGCATATTGCGTATATAGCTATTTTCAGCCGCTCTACACTAGCCATCGTGCGTCCCACAATCACTCCTTAGTGTACCTAATTTGCACAGTAGTGGATAAATAACCACGCCGATGATAAGAGTACTGTTGGCCATACAGTAATAATTGTATGTCGATACATATATGTTTTATAAATGGAAAAACTTTTAAAAATGATACAAAATTCAAGTTATTTCAACTCACAGGCAGCAGCAACAGCGGATTCCAAAAAAAAAAAAAAAAAAAAAAAAAAAAAAAAAAAAAAAAAAAGCTGATCAGCTTACTGAAAACTCACCTGCAACAATAAAGAAAAACAAAAAATTATTTAAACAACTATAGCCAAGTTTGTCACACTTTAAATTATTTTATATAGGTCGACTGGTGCTACATGTGAAAATGGCTTGATTATTCCCCATCAAAAGGATCTATGCACTAAAATGATGTGATGATGAGTACAACAGCTGGTAAACCATAAAATGAGTAGATCTGGTGCAGAGTGTTAGTGGCACAACTCGAGCTACAATAATAAAGTATAAAGACAGATAGACGGATATGTGGTTGGTTGACAAAAACAGTGAGAGGATACGCAGAAGCTAATCCAACGCATTGTACCTATACGCCACGTGAGCAGGTATATGTATGTATAATATCCCGTCGTGTCGTGTCCTTTTCTCTCTCGTTGTTCGTATACCTATGTATGCATGGTTGTCGTACAGGTATACCAATGGAATAAGCTTTGTGTGTGTGCCCATTTGCCGGTGGACGACGCACGAGCGGTACTTTATATATATATTTTCCCAGCTGCGAAAGTTAATGTACAGTTATATAGAAGGTGACGTCGCGTACAGTAGTAGCCGACGACGAGAAGAGATCCATGGAAGGAGCATGAATCAGCGATCGAAGTTGGTTTTCGCAACCGTGGGTTGCGTCAGAATTAAGAGATGCCGATCCCGATGGCTGCTCCACTCCATCTCATATACCTATTTCATCGTACGGGATGCGACTGCTGCAGCTTTTTTTGATAACTTTGCCCTCCACCCACCCTTCTACCACTATACCGATCCATATCGTATTATCATATCTCTTGCAAGTTGGTTTACCCAAGGCCCATTTATTACTTTAACTCTCGGGTGTTCAGTCAAGTACAATCAAGTACTTGGTCCTTGCTGCGTAACGATGGTGAATTTGTACGTTCAGTAGAAAAGTCCGTAAGCGGTAAGACGTTGATGTCTGAACCTTATTCACTCCGAGTCGGCCCGTTGTACGCGTACAAGGAAAAATCCTCGCTAGTCGCGCTAGTGAATGATACTATGAGGCGCGTGAGGAGGGGCAAAAAAAACAATAAACCGTACCGGTGTTTTTTTTTTAAATTATTTATTTTTTGTACCGAGTCGTAAATAGCTCGACCTTCACTTTTTCTCGGTACAAAAAAAAAACCAAAAGACCTCCTACCGCGCGTAGAGAAACTAAAGTAGGTACACTGGTGTGCTTTTTTGCGTATCATGTTACAACTTTGTTATTATTATTATTTATTTATTTTTTTTTTTTTTTTTACTGCCACACAAAAGTTCGGCAACAGTTTTTCGCTCAACAAAGTGCAGGCTTTTTGCGTTGGGAGCACATTAATTTGTACGCATATATACCGTTAAGGTAAGTAAAGTATACACAATATAATATGTTTGAGTACCGCTTGAAAGCAACTTTCTCGAAATTTGTAGGGGCAACCGGTACAACAAACCAATAAACGACTCCAACGCGACGAGCCGTTTTTTTACGATTTTCGTGAACCAGCAAAGCGCCCAGTTATTCGCCTGCTCTTGCGAAAACATGCGTATAATATGTATGCCTCGTGTATGCCGCTGTCGAGCATAAATTCACGTACGAAAATACCGACTTCGTGCCGAACAACGTGTCCCAAAAGAGCCGGGGTGGAGCGGGAGAGCAAGTCGCCCCGTAAAATCCAGTTCTCCGTGTCATTAGCTCTTATAACGGAAGTCCGCGAGCGGCACAGTGATCCGCGCGCTGCGTGAGTCGCGTTTCAGACGAGTCCACGGGAGGGGGGGGGCGACAGTAGGTATACCTATACTCATTCAAAGAGAAAAAGAGAACAATAATTACTCACGAGACGCACACGTGCTGTGGGTATGATGTGTACCTGCATAATATATATACTCCTTACAGGAGTGCGCGTGTATATATTGTCTGAGCGCGCGGTGGCTCGGTCGGCTAGGTCGTGGATCGGCACCCGGGAGACCGTGGTTCGATTCCCGGCCAGTGCTGCTTTCGGGCAAGTACCTCTGTGATTTTTCATGTAAGTATGTGCTTTTTCACCACGCAATGCTCCTCGCGGAGGGTTTAGGCGACCTCCTCACAGCAACAATTGCCTAATTTTCCCCTACCCCCCTCCCAGCAATGGGAGGCCTCCCATCCCTCTTCCCTTCCTTCTCTCAAGTGCTAAGTGCCCATAGTAGTGCCCTTATTAAAAGGAGCCGGACGTAGAGCACTATAATTAAAAAAAAAAAAAAAAATACATTGTTTTTTCTTTGGTACCCTTTAACATCCTCATAGCTTGAAAATCGAGCGAGTGAAAAAAAAAAGCGAAAAAAAAATTGATCCGTGTTTGTGTGTACATGTAATGTATGACATGTAAGGGGCTTGTTGTTTTACACGCGCGGTGTAACATTCACTGTACACGTGTGTCTAATAAATTTGACTGACTTCCGGTTTTTGGAGCGCCGCTGCCGTGGCGTGTAATCAGTTTTGTTCCCCGTGGGGTCCGGCGCCACGCGGAGAATACGTGCCCTTTGTCTTGCCTCACTTTTCCTTCGATCTTTTTTTTTTTTTTTTTTTTTTTTTTATTCATCATCGTACACGATGGCTGATGATTATCGACGACCGAAGCTAGTGCAGGGTGAAAAGTCTTTACGAGGAAACAGAATCGTTCCGGCCGAACGGCCGATGATGGCGTCCATGTCCAACAAGTAAGGGCATATTTTTATACCTATACCTGTAACGGACGTCTCAATAATGTATCGTACTTACGACACGCAATCGAGAAAAATCGTTGGAAGTGACGGTGCTAAATGTATATAAGTTTCAGCCCACCTACCTCATATATATATTATATGCTCCTCACGAGCTTTGTAACTATAATAATGGCGCTGATCGTCACTTACGTATACGTAATCCAATGGGGGATTCCCTGACAATGACCAATGATGCCAATGGACGATTGGACGATCGTTTCGACCGATTTTTTTTTCATGTCTGCATGAACATTAAACCTGGGATTCCCGACAGAATGAGGGCACATAGGACCGGAATAGGATCTACTGCCAGTGACGTGTATTTAATAGGCGCACCGCAGCACAGCTTCTGACGCCTATAAATGATATATACCTACCTACCTATCTACTTCGGTTTCTTTCTACGACACGCAGAGAGAGAGAGAGAGAGAGAGAGAGAGTTTACACATCTATGCCTACCTATTATACATATATTATTATGAGTATAGCGAGCGCATCACAGTTTGTAAGCAAAATTCAATTGAATCGGAATAGGTATTGGGCTCGCGTTATGCAAAACTAATTTCGTCCTCACCCTCCTGGGGCGTCGTGGTACCTATATATACCTTATACCTACTTAGTGGTGCTATCTCTTGGTTTATACGCGCGCGCGCGTGCGTGTGTGTGTGTGTGTATACATATATATGAGCCGGGAGGGATGGGTATACCCATATAGGTATGTGTGTAGAGGAGGAGGAGGGCAACGCTCGGGAGGACATCAGAGCTGCGCTGCAGCTCTCTCTTGTGCATGCATACACGCGCATCGCCGGAGCCTAGAGAGGCTGCGACCGCGCGAGCGAATGCACTATCTGGCACGTTTTTACAGATCTGTGTATATATATATATGTATATACGTATACGAGATTGGCTTAGGTGTGTGTGTGTGTGTATGATACATGTATAAAATACACGAGCAGAGGATGGGCTGCTGCTGCGCTGTCGGGAGCGTATATACCTACTCGAACAAGAACAGGAGGAGAAGGAGGAGGCAGAGCGAGCAGGAGGAGAAAGTCAGGCTCGAATCCGTTCAAGGCTGCGGAAGGTCGGGAGAGAGAGAGAGAGAGAGAGAGAGCACGAGCGATCCTCCTTAGCCATACGAGCTGATGCAGGGATCGAAAATCCCCGAGACAGGGGGGAAGAAGAGAAGCAGAAGAGCGTGAGCTCGAGGGTAGGCCGCATTGTCTGCTGGATAAATTTTAATTGGCACTGAGCAGCAGCACAACTGCATACAGTACTTATGGGTATACGGTCAGCTCTAGGTATACGTATATATATATACATATACAATATCTGGACTTAGCACGCCAAGCGGCAGCAGATCCTCTCGCGGGAGACGGACGAGGAGCGAATCGAAGGAGGCAGGGAGAGAACGATAGCTACGTATGGATAAACCCGGAGAGAAGAACAGGACGCCCGAGCTTACGGGGCCGCTGCATGTATCTATCAGAAGGACCAAGAGGGAGAGCATATCCCTACGAACCTCTTCAAAGTTGACGTGACCATATTTTATTTGTTTATTTATTATAAGCGTGTGAATTAAATTCACGACGAGGAATCGTAACACGCGATACATTGGGCCACGACCTATCATCCCTGAAAATTCGAATTAACATGTATTTACCCCCAAACCCGGATATAATATTACAATTTGATGACGCGTCTATATATTTATCTCGTGCTTCATAGAGTGGGTGGTGGCCCCTACGAGGGTATACCTTAGCTCGACGTAGATTCGTTTATTTTTACAATTTTTTCATTCATTAGGTTTTTTTTTTCTCAAAATTTGCCAACTCCACCGAGACTTTCAATTTGCGGTTGCGGTGATGTATATATGTTTGTTGCCTCGCCCGATTCCCTAAACATTGTCGATCAACACATGAGTACATTTGACAATAACCCAACACACGCACACGCGTACAAAGTTGCTCACGCTTTCAAGAGAAAACGTACAAATACCCACTTAGTATTATAGGTACAACATCATTCGCGCCAGGAGAAGCGTGCATGGGAGAGTAGGTAGCTCGAGCGGGATGAAAAAGAGGAATGTAAGTGTTAGCGTAGTGGTTGAAAGGTAGATATAGTTATGAGCTTTATGACGGATAAGCACAAGTACCCAATACTTACCAACAGCATTTTAGTATAGTTGCAGTGGTGGTAGTTGTAGACGCACGTATCTTCCCTTATGATGAAATATGTAGGTATGTATAATATATAAGTTACGTGCGAGGGATCTCGGAACGTTTTCTCGCGCCTTTGTCTTGTCTTCTGATATCTGTCGCTATTTTTTGCGCAAAAGGGAAAAAGAGAGTTGACGTCCGGTCGATTAGTCCCCTTGGCGGCTCAAGTCTCGATCTTCCTGGATCGATTCATTGAACGCGGGCTCAGGACCCGATGTACAGCCGAGCTTGGCTACACCAGCCTACACGAGCACCCCCCCCCCCGCTATTGTGTTGCACCCCTAACGAGAACTAAAATCTGCTCTTTGGCTGATGCCACTCGATGTCTCACCGAACAAGTACATTTCTTCCACGGATCGTCAACGTGGCACAGAGTTATGCCCAACAAAACTTTCGCACGCAACATTCGGTGCTTCTAGATATAGGGCACCTATAGCTCGACTGACGCCTACACCCTTCTATTTATTCGTACGGCCAAAAGATCTATTATTATATACTTTTGTAGTACATTATACAGGTATGTAGTATACGTGGAGCTTTACGCCGTATTTTAGAAAAAAAAAAAAAAATGCGACAACGTGGCTCTAAAGTAATTGAAAAGGCATCACGGATAGTTTTTGATGTACAAAATGTACTTATAATATACGCGTTATCTGTACGCGATACGGGTATGATGTACTTACGTACAACATTTATCCACCTCAAAAAGTACAAAGAGCGAATACGTTGTGATAGTAAGAAGTAGGAGCGTGAATTCTTCGTCCCGAGAGTTATACTGGCGCTCCTTCCGTACACATGTGTAAGGTATATCGTATATAGCGCGGTTGATGGACACCGAGCCCGGGTTTATCTTCGACCCGCACTCTCATTGTCACGACGTGTATGTACATTTATTTGTAACGTAGATGTATTATACGCTCGTGCGGCCAAAGTGTCCATTGTTCTTTGTATTTAGATTCGACGGATCGATTCGCGTTGCGCCTGGCCCACGATAACACCCAACTTTCTCCCCAAAGACTTTGACGAATAATTGCCTCTCAATCACGCGATTTCGACTCACACCTCCATTGCAATACCCCATGTTATATGTGTATACCTACACCCCGAAACGCACAAAATAATCTTATTGTTCCAAATGCATTTGATAATATACACATATGTATACTATGTATACCTTATAATGGCTGGCGTGCATCGTACCGAGTGTTTATATACTATGTATAATCTGATGTACGCATACGTGTGTTATACATGTGCTTTGTTATTTATGGCTCATCCAAGGCAGACACGTACACTTTCGCGCGGCGTCCTAAACCATGTGGGTTTCCATCCCGTGAACTCGCGACTTACAGAGATGTACATAATACTTGTACGGCTCCGCGCTCGCTTACGCAACAGGCACACGTGTGTATATAGGCGAGCGCGAGTGCACGCGCCTTCTCGAGCCCGTAATTGATTCATTCTTGTTCGCTGTTTCCGCGACGCGGTCCATTTTTCCCCGGACTGGTCGGTCGGATCGGCGAGTAATTTACTCGATCGAAAATCGAGGCGCGCACTTTCACGGAGGGAGGGGGCGGCGTCAGGGCCGCTCAATTTTCTCCCCTGGAGGGAACAACAACGGACAATAATGGCCGGATCGCACGGCTTTAGGGTGCATCGTTAGGGCGGCATCCGTTCGAGTCAGCGAGCTTATTTTATCGCTAATTGATGGAGTGCCTGCGCAACGCATGCATTAGACGTATAGGCTGTTCGGAGCGGGCATCTCAGCTTTTCAAATCGAGCGATGATAAAAATTAATGATAACACGCAACGAGTTTATTATTTATACTTACACTATATACTTTCATTTAAATGTATCCTTGTAGTTTCAGCTATATATTTTATACGCTTGCGATACTATAATATATGAGCAAATACTTGTTGATTATTATGGATATGAGAGTATCGCAATCGGTGTAACTAATTTGATTGGGTGGAGAATTTTATTCACTCATCAGCGGGATGGTAAAATTGGTTTTTTCGGTAGAAGGACGTCCTCTTGCTTGCCCTCGAGCGCTGCTTCTTGTTTTACGCCGTGAGAACTAATCTAAATCAATCAAGGCGGAGCATGCGTATGACCTTCACGTTATCAGATCCATCTTAAGCTCGACCTAATCGAAAATAATTCCTGACCACTTTGGTGACAAGTTCATTTTCACTTTGGGAAAGTCAACCATACGAACTTCGATACCCTATACTTGAGCCCATCCGAGAAGATACACATGCATTCTTCATTGTGTTAGTAACACAATATTTTTTTACAATGTTATATAAGCTTGATGGAGGTTTTAAATCTTCGACAAAACAATTTCAAGCACCCTAGTAATTCATTCCACGTTAAACAACACAAATCTCCATCGCTCATTTTTATAATGGCTCGTACTGTAACATATATAATTATAATGTAAGCAAAGTTGTTGTTTACGATCAAGTGGGGACCAAATTAATTTTTCCATTTCAAACTGCAACTACCACGTGACGTTATTCAAAAATGTTTTAGGAGTTGTTTGGTATTAATTGGATTACGAAACAGTTATAGATAATATAAAATTATTGCGTTTGCATTGCACTTACAATGCAAGTGTAGTGTTCCTGTATAGCTATGTAAATGCTTGTATGGTTGTTTCGCGAGGGAAATGCGGTCAGATGAAAAATGCTCTGAAAATGTGGATCATACGATACACGTTTTTGGTGGAAAAAGTACCGGTAAGTGGTTCGAGCGCCGAAAAAGACGATTGATTTTCGTGTCATTCGTGCATCAATCTTCAAAGAAAGTAGGGTGAGAGTTGGTTAACATGCCCTAATTTACTTGGGTTGAAGAAAAGCGGGACCAACTCAATAATATATCCACGCGTAATCTATTCGTCACATTTGCAACTCTTGTCCGAAATCTTTTGCGGCACGCAAAGATCGAAAATAATAATGCCTAGAAACCCACACCCAAAGGTTGGCTCTTTAGTTTGAGTTTAATCGTTTGCTACTATGTTTTTACGAAAAAAAAAAAAAAAAAAAAAAAAAAAAAAAAAACATACCGGGGCGTACAAGTGCCAATATTGCCGCAAACGGTATCACTCGCAATCGGGTTTACCTTAACCAGCACATAAATTTCCCAACTCCTTAGCGCAGTGGTAATCGTAAATGCACGGAAAAATAAGACTCAGCGAACGTACGTGGTATAGGTATATATACCAATATAAAAAAAGAGCTAATGTATGGTTTTTGTGGATGCACATATAAAACGCGGGGAGTGCAATAACAGGGCAATAGAGTCTCGTAAAAATAAAGTTTCGCGTTAATAGGTGGAAAAACTACTTAATCGTGCCCGAGTTACGTAACTCTGATTTATTTGGCGTATATATATACACGCGCACGCGTAAAAATACGATAGCTTTTGGTCTTTTTCGCTCAGAACCCTAAATACCTAATCTCGTATTGGGGCTATTGATACAGATATATCTCAATAACCCAATAAGCCCAAATTCAACAAATATATAAAATTGAGTTCCTAATAAGTGAGAGTGCTACTGCAAATACATACGTACATACCTATGCACATGAATATCACAGGGAAGAGCCCAGATCTGCGATTCCGAGCGCTACCATCGAAAGTATAATATAAATATGACCGATCTAGGAGGACTGACAATCAGAGGAGTATGGGCTCGGCTCTTTATCCATATAATATATCCGTGCAGGGGCAGCTTGCATACATTAGGGCGCGCAGGCGTTTAATTGCGCGCTGCCCGAGCTCGATTTCAATTATACGATCGGTATATATATATATACATATCGCACCGCGGGCATCCGTAATGGACGGTATAATATAATACGCTATAGCGCGCAAAGATTTCCCTCCGCTGCATCTTCTCCTCCTTTTCGGCTGGCTATAGCTGGTACCTCGTTTTTCTCCTCTGCCTCTATATGTATATGTCCATGTACCTACCTACCTATACACATAATATACTCACACACGTGTAAGTACAGCCGGCACTGTCTATCCTGCGTTATTATTATAATACGCTGCCGTTGCAGGTATGGGTATGTAAGTACACCGAGGCTGTAGGTGTAGCTTTTCGTTTCGCCGTTAGCCTTGAACTTGGGGGCAGCAGCCAGCAGGCACTAACTATGTCTTTTGCCTCCTCCTCCTCTTATTCTCGAGCGAGCCTCTATAAAGGTAAAGTAAGTATATATTATACACACCACCTTGTCTTGTTGTATATATATAGGTACTCTCTCCTCCTCGATCCCGTCTCCTCTCGCTCACGATTTTACTCTTCTCGCCCACATACTCGCGTACTCCTCCCTCTCTGCTTCTGCAGCTTGCTCCGCGTGTATCTATATACTTATGTGGTGCAACTGCAGCTACGCCAAGTATTACTCCGAGCTCGAGACTTTTTTTTTTTTTTTTTTTTTTTTTCAACTTTTAAAAAATTTTTTTTGCGCAGCTAAACCAGGTACTTACTTGGGTCTCCCTCGAAAGTGATTCAAGAAGGTGGAATCATTTTGGTTGTACCTGTATGTATATATGGGCATATAGACAAGCACAATCCGAGCCAATCTTTTTTAAATTTCTCCCCTCCTCCCCCCCCCTACCCGCTACAATCACAATCATCAGATTATGTATTTGTAGTGATTTGCTCAAACTGATTTCGGCATCACCTATAAAATTATACTCGAAATTATACGGCTCGCCTTATTGACTCTGTGCGCGGTGACGATCGAGCGGACTTGAAGTACTTATATATAATATAATATATGCATAACTCTGCCAGAGCTACGGTATTTCCCTTTATACTTGTAGGTATCTCCTGCAGTATCAGCAGCAGCGCGCGGGTTCGGGTATCGAGATCATCAGGCCGGAGTTACTTTCATTTTCTTCGCCATCAGTAAGTATATAAGTACTTGTACTAACTTATACTTGCAATGCAAACTTTGCCGTTAAAAACTCTGATGCGCGTCAGGTCGGCTGGTAAAATTATTACCGATCGATGTCCCCGTATAGGTGGGTATACTAAATGTTACGCGCGTGCCATTAATATTGTCTTCCTTTTTTTCCTCCCCTCTCCTTCCACTTATTTTCCTCGTACTTTGTTTTCTCCCGCCTCCCGCATTCAACATGGGTATGGTATCATTATATATTTTCTCGCGTGCTCTACTTTCGATCACAGCTGCCGTCGCCTATATTGAATCGAAGAAAAGAAAAAGTATAGATGGACGCACGCACACGCTCACGCTATACAATATATAATCGATTATGTTCCTTTTTTCTCCCGTCATCCAAACTTACATCAACCTACCGTACGAATATATATATATACACACCTACTGTATATACAACTATTTTGTTGCGCGGGGCACGATGAAACGACGATTAATAATTGATAGCTCTGTTCCAACGGCCTTGCAATTAATAAGCTGCAGATGTAGAGGTGCAGGCTCGCTGTTGCTGCAACCATCGGCCGATTGCACTCTCTGTTTCGCCATGAATTTATTTTATATGGTTTATGAGGTAAATATAAGATTATGTTTTTTTTCTTCTTTTTTCTAATATAAAGCCCCCGTTGCTCACTTATACAGCCGAACCCCAAACGCGACTCGGTTGGGCTTCCATGATCATTACATATAACGAGCTTTCGCTTTTTGGCATTGTTACCTTGTCACGCCATCAAAGTGAGTAAGTGTATTTATACAAGTATAGGAGCTGGCCAACGTTTAGGTCAACGGCATATAATATTTATAAGTACACACCTACCGAATAAAAGCTGACATCGTAGGATTTGTGACACCCACGTAAAATTATTGTAGTACCTGATGTTTGTTTGGGCACGCGTTGTGTTGTATCATGTACATCCAAACGAGTACTTGACTCCTTGGTTTTCCGAGCGATGAGCCAGCTTTCCTTTTTGGATTAGCTCGACGCACGATCGAGTGCTCGCGAGTCCTATACTGGCACTTGACTGGCTAACGGTAGACTCATCCGGATACTCGATTTAACTAAACGAGTACCCAGCCTTTTCTTTCACGATTTTCAATTGCCATTGGACTATTTAGTTGTTCTCTCAACTATAGAGGGTTTTTTGGTATGTGGGTGCTTTTCTCGTGAGATTCTCTTCAGACGCACTTCTATTTCGTATTCTTTCAACCCATCGAGTACACTCTGTACGCAAGAGACCAGTGATTCTCCTCCGTTATCGTGAACTCCCGGCTCGTATCATTTTAAGCAGTTCTCCTCATCTCGAGCACATGATATTTTTGCATGATAAATCCCTTCGCAAAAAAAGTGGTACATAACAAGGGGTAGATTGATCCATCCGAGTGCAGTGCTATATGAGTATAGGCGTACACCGTATATATACCGAGAGCAGATCTATACGGCACTCGCTACGCTCATTAGAATTTTCCACTTGGTTAGGTACTCCTTGTCTGTAACCAGTTTTGTTCATGAAAAATAATGTGAGCGCGTACAACCGCTGTATTCCGCGCCACGCGACAATCCAATACTTATATCTACCATAAGTACAGACATCATGCTGCACAGGACTTGTGTATACATACCACACGGTCGCAGATTCTCGTATCTGTCAAGTAGGCACTCATATTGCACATTTAGGGGGTTGTTGTTCCGACAACAAAGGGGCTGCCAATATACTGCCAATTTTATAATATATGCATTTACAAGTAGGTATGACCCACAGGTTGGTGTGTGTCTAAAATCTCTCGAAATCGGAATAGTCTTTAAATATCGTGGAGATTAATGAAAATTCCAATAAATAAGCTTCATTGAGATAAGACTAAGCAAACACATTTTTTTTCTTCAAATTTCTAGCAGTTTGTTTTCCAATAGAAGAATAATAACACATGCACTAGAAATCTCTATTGGCTAATGGCTGTTATACCTACCCGAATAAAGTGGCTCACGGTCACTTTCGGTTCAACTCTAAATCCAGGTTATTTGGCTTGGTTTGATGTAAGTATAAGTTTGTTTGAATTAAATTTGAAAATTTTTCTTTCACGGTGTGTTTCACTTTTAGCTATACCCTATATATATTCAAGTACATAATTAGATGGAACCGAATCAAAATGAAAGTAAACGCTTGGAGGTTTTAGACACGTATTTGAGGTCGTTTGCGTTTGAAAGTTCGAAATTGACGATTCAGGTTGTCAATGATTTTTCATAATGCGTAATATTTATTTGATGGTCACGGGTAGGTAAAAATGTCTAAGTGTACCCATACGCTAAGCGGCTCGGTTAGTGTTGTGTGATAGTTCAGTCACCTGAAGGATGAAAAAGAGAGAAGAGAGAGAAAAAAAAAGATTTAAAAAGAGCTCTTTGTTCTCGTAGAGGTGCAAAAGTCGAGGTGTAAACAGCTCGCGCCCGCGAGAGGATAGATACATACATACTTCTTACATCCAGGCGTGTACGAGCGATTCCGCGAAAAATTTTACGTTTCACGAATCTAGTAAAAATAATTTTTTTTTTTTTCCTGTCACAATTGAAAGTTACGTGCGTGTTTAGTTTACTCTCTAATACGCTCGTCAAATCAACTAGATATAAATAATTTAATTATTCACCCATGACTTTTTATCCAAATATTATTTTCCAACTCAACCACTGATAAATAAAAAGTGTTGTTAATATTTTAACAAACCGTTTTTACGTGTATCAGTTACGATGGATAAGAGTGAGTTTTCCCTCATATAATCAACAAATAAAAAAAACTGACAAACTGAGTTGAGCTTCCAAGCTAAACTTTTTAAACTGAAAAGAGATAAGGTTTTTTTTATACTTCAAAGTTGTGTCTCTTCTCGTGAACCCACTCAACAAGGCTCTGAATTAATTACCATGGGGTTAAGAAAAAACAGCATAGACATAATTATAAAGCTGTATTCAAATATTTTTTAAAACCACGAAACAGATGCTTTTTAGTGGAATACTAGGAATAGTTCCTCTTACGTGTAAGTGATATATCCACAGGCAGCACACAGCGACAAATGAAATAAGACAACTATATATATATATTTGTAACCATGCAGATATTCTATATGTTAACTTACCTAAGGCAGTATCGGTGGTGTATATGTCCTGGCGAAAGAGGGAGGAGGAGAAATTTGACGAAATCGGCAACTCTTTCCGCTTGTATCGACTTCTCGCCTTTTCTTCCAGGTATTATATGTATATAGGTATAAGCTACTTCAGTCTTCTTCTGCTGTGGGATCAGCTTGCTCGATCCGAGACAATTACTGATAACTGTTGGTCATGCATGGTCATGGTAACCAGCTATCGGTATACTTAACATCAATTACAAGCGTATAACATAATTATATGCAGATACGTAGAAATATTTGTTTCACTGAAGCACTTGAACTGCGCTCTGACGACTCAACGAGCGTTCTCCGTATTAGGTGGTAGAACAGAAAAAAAAAACTCTGCGATCTCCTCAACGCCGAACGAACAAACAACAAGAAACAACACGGGCAGCAACAACATAAACAACAGCAGCAGCAACAATTCAAACAACAACGTATGTGTATGATGGGTTACTCGATGAGATCAATGGGAGGAAAAACGTGAATTAATGTTGTAATATATTATAACGAGAAAAACGCGACAAGACGATCAAGGATACGGACAACTTGGTATCTCGCGGCGTAGGGGCTACAGGTACCCGAACATTGATTACCGACCCTGTATATTATGTGGCTTATCATCATAGTTAAAAAAACGCAAGGGATGGATGAGGGGGTGACAAAGAAAGGGGGGGGGAGAGAGGGAGGAGGACGACGACGACCACGACAGACGGTGATGTAGAGAACGGAGAGCTCGGTCTCGCGCTGGCAAGCAAACTGGTGCCGCCGAGCTCCAGCAAGGACTGAGCCAACAGTGCCAACGCCAACACCAGTCGAGGCCCCTCTCTTCCGCCCTCGCTCGCTATATATTGCCTCTCGCGTTCTCTCGCGCCGTTTCCCCCTGCTTTTACCGCCCCTCCCCTCCCCCCGCCGATGTATACGCGGCGCGGTGCGAGCGACTCTCTCTTGGTATACCGGGTACCGGGTACCGGTCCTCCCTCTGTATTTATTATACTGCACATGACTTTCTGTACATACGTATGGGTACACCTATACCTGTGTACGCTATATAGGTAATATACTTATACCTACCGTCCCCACACAAGTGAAAACGTACTTCAACCATCAAGTACAGAAGCTGAGCAGCTTACTAGAGTACTTTTTGGCTTTTTATGCCCTATATGAGCTAATTATTTTAATCATTATTATTATTGTTTTTTTTTTTCATCAATAACAATCGGCACACTTGTTTATTAGGGTAACGAATCAAGGGGGCTACGGGCTAGTGATCGAACAACAACCTGTTTCGCTGTTACTTGCAGGTATAATGACAGTCAAAGTGGTAATGTATACAGGGCTGTCAAACTGTACATCATGTTTTTTTTTTTTTTTTTTTCGTCATCATTGTTTTTTTATTTGCGAGGTTCATTAGATTTTCCGCAAAAACTTAAATGTTTTACAATTTCACTCTAAAATTGGTAAAAGTTGGTACTAGGCATTGTATTTTAATCGGTATGTGCGGTACTTGAATAAAGGAATGCAAATCGAGAAAGCGCAAGTGATGTTTTGCCGATCACCGGTCCGTATCTATACCTATTAAGAAACTGTAAAACCAGCAAAACTTAAACACATGACACGGTGACTCTTTAAATCGAATTTTCGGGTGTGCACCAGATGTACATACACATGACATGTATCATATGATAAAATATATACAGACAACGTTAATTAATATACCTACATTATAAATATGTTACCTTACGAAAATTGTTAGATCTTACTTGGTGATATGCTGTACCTACGAGTTGATAGCAGGTGTATAAATATACTGAGTGCAATACCTACTCGATCGGCTGAATCGGTTCTCTTTTTTTCGCACAGAGAACCGATATATGTATATATATATATATAGGTACAGTGCATCACGTGTAGGTATAAGTATGTTGTTGCACGGGGTGGCAAGAGAGGCAGGGCAGATATACATATATATAGAATGAGGAGGAGACTGGACTCCACTGGACGTGAGTTAATAGTTACGGTATTTGTGCTTTCGTCCCTACTTATACTTACACTCTCTTTCGCTTTTTCAACATTTGCTGGCAGCTGGCAGGATGTAGAATACCCACACTGTAGATATTAAGTACTTACATATATAGGTACAGCGCGTATGGTGATGATGGTACCTATACCCTCGACTCCCCCAAACCTTCACTCGGGAGCTTTTGCCTCCCATACGCGGTATAGTATGCCGCCTTACCAAGCATATGCGCATGTAACTGCTCTTTTGGTATACACACATAGTCAAGGTAAAACGAGTACCTACTTTTACAAGTATAGAATAACTCTTGCTTTCGACAAATGGGTGATTTAAACCGGGACGACGCAAAAACAATGTACATCGTCCAAATTGTTCATACATACAGCATCGCTATAAATCATGGCATATGATAATAAATGAGGAGGAAGAGCGAGGCTGGCGATAACCCCCATCCTATTATAGGTGCAGGTATACATGCTTACTTCAATGTATAGGTACAGAATATATACCGAAGGTACCGGTACGCGTACGCATATATTGTAAGTGGTTACTGCGCTACGAGTCTTATTTTTGCGTTCGCTTGGGCACAAATAAGCCGGAAATTCGGCATTCGCCGTGTAGGTAAATAAATGTTATCCTTTACTCTCCGAGTAAGTCCAATCCGATGGCAATCCAACGGTACATCCAGCTCCTCCTCATCGTCGCACCCCCCAAATACTTGAAAAACCGTACAGTCAAAATTATTCGTTTCCAACATATAATATTACTTATATGTATATTGCGACTAATTGTTTCCTTCCTACAACACTCAATAACGGAATGTAACGACAACGGTGTCGCAAAGTATTGGACTGCCAAGGGCCACAGAACATTGGTGCAGGCCAAAAATAAACGGGAAAAGTCTGTTTTTGGCCTGAAAAAAAAAAAAATAATAATAATAATAATAAATGACGCTGTAAGTACAGAGAGAGAGAGAGAGAGAGAACGTATCGCATACATGCACTGGGGGAGAGTATGCATCAGGAAAAGATGAAGGAGAAAGACATATGGGGAAGAGAGAGAGAGAGAGAGCAGCCGAGACTGAGGTAACCTTGAACCGGGAAAGGTCAGTGCCGTGGCGCCGAAGGGAGACGCGAGCCCGAATTAGCTCCAACTCGCTCCGCGCACCCATATAACGCTTATTAGGTATATATACGTAATATTACGTGCATACCTTACCCTCATGCATCTCCATACATTGTGCACACTTCATTTATCTGTACGCCCCGCCAAAGCCCTGCGCATGCAGAGTTACCCCGTGCGCTCAAGATTTTATCGACAGGCTATCTCTAATCGATTTTGCGTGCCTCTCCCCGCTACTACTTATAATATGCACGAGTAAGTACACGGCACTCGACCTTCTACAATGCAACCACACGGGTATACACACCGAATATTTTTCCCGTAGTTAGTCCATTACCCTTGACAAATCTACATTGGGGTACAAATATAATAATTTTCTACTCAAACAAACTTCGTGGATGACACATACTTAGTACTTAGATAATTATATTCGCAGGGTATACACCCATGGGGTGCATCGCGCCAATCATGATCATCAGGGTCGAAAAACGAGAAACCAAAAAATTTGGATATGATTGAATTAATGAGCAATTATGGATTGACGGATTCACATTCGTTGGATATAATTATAATTCAGCCGGATGACTACGCTAATATTATACATAAGCGCGTGAAGTTGAAATTTTGGTACCACTACAGGCTCTAAGCTCGAGTTGCACATTAAATGAAATCATCCAACGTTGGAACGGGTGGCGCGGCACACCTCGTGAATAATGAGCTCTATATAATATAGAAGAACAACGGGAAGCTCTCATCGCCTATACTTGCTACATTGGGAGTTGTTTATTCATCCAGTTGTTATAAAGTACAATTAAACGAGCTCACCTTTGCCTCTGCTATGTACAAGAACAGACGTATGTTATAAGGACACCAGAGACAGGCTTTCCCGTTGTTGGTGCCGCTGCTCCTCACCGTGTACGTGTTTTTGGCTGCGACTGGCGCTGGGTTCGACTCTCTTGACATGCTTGTATTATATGTGCTACGCTACTTGTCTGTCAATCCAAAACCGTTACGCCAACATTTGGAATTCCTCATTAAAGCAGTCTATTCAATGTATTGTCTTACGAACATAACATACCGGTAAATTAGGCCTACCACATTTTTTTAACTTTCGACAATCATCAAAGTACACATGATTACCTATATTGCTGTAACGAAAAATACCTGCAGGACGTTCAAACGCTCAAGAAATTATCTGTACATGACTTTGAATAAAAATTACCAGTTATCTTTCATTTTCATGTTTTGGTCGATGTGATCATGACTTCATCACCAATGAAGCGTGCTGCAAATTTATTAACTTTTTGGCGTGCTCAGGACTCAATAATCAAAGCAATTTTTAATTATTATTTGTCATCATGATTTTTATATCAATTACAGTTTTATATTGTTTAGCTTATAAAAAAAATCCAATGAATCCAATAGAGCTAATCTATAACCGTTTTATCTTGACTATTTAATTTTTTTATCGACAAGGTTGTACTCTATAGTATGCACAAAAGAACCGACATTGATGACTGTCAATTAAATTATGGGTGGCAGTTTATATTCAAGGAAATATATATATATGTATATTAATCTGTCGATAAAAAATCTTAATTCCTAGAATATTATGGTGCTATCTCCTATACATGAAAAGTTGTATGAATTATGGAATTATTAATATTCAATTTTCATTTTGAATTGTGTACTTCTTTGGTACCGACATAAAATGCACCTTAAAAATCCTTCGGAAGTAAATACCTAACCGAGAGCGGAATTCAATGATGAACACACGTCACCTTTTCTTGTAGCAGACCTTCACCCGGTCCCCGGCCCGGCCACGGCGAGTCGGCAGTTTGGTCGACCGTTGCCATCGTTGACTTGACAATTGTGACATCCTGATGACACTTCACAACTGACGAATTGACTATAGTACATACACACGGTTAATACAAAAATCAGTTATAAAAATTTAACAGCACTGCAATTTTTTCTTTGGCAGGATATTTAGGTATAAATATATTAATAGACCTACTTTATCATTAGAAATACTAACCGTTTGTATCGAGTCGTATCCTCAAGGATCTAATCCACTGCATCTGATTTCTCTTACAATATGAGTATCGCTATTAGTTCTTAATCAATAATCAATTTGTACCTTCAATCTCGAATGACTAATTTGACTGTAAACCCGTAAGTACTTATACGATATGGACCCGTGCGCGGTGTCTCTCCTGCACGTCCAGTATGTGCATGTTTTTCTTGCATCGCTCTCCTCTCCCCCTTCCCACCAACCACTTGAACCTCTCCTCCGTCGCGAGTCGCGCGCGCGCGCACTGCTCTCTCTCTCTCTCTCCTTTCTCTTTCTTTCTGCCGAGAGCAGACTTTGCCTTCTGCCTTTACGACAGCAAGATGGCTGAACAAGTAAGTCCGCTCTTCCTAAACGCGACAATATTTTTAAGTTACCGCTTAACATTGAGTGTCAAAAAACTTATCGAGTTGATAATAAGTTGTTTAATTGATTAAGCATTGTTTTGTATTACTGTTATGTACTTAAACCCAACGTTTGTGTCGAATTTTGACGTTAGGTGTACACGTGGTTCGCCCTTTACGTATTAATATCAACGTTAGATTTTCTTTTATTTCACAATATTTTAGTTAAAAGTTTCCCATATATGCTGGGCTCTCAGGCACCGAAGCTCATTTTTGTTCTGTTTATTTTATACTTTTTCTTTTATTGCAATTATATACATGCATATTTAACATTCGGTGTCGCCGACATAACCTATGCTTTGGATGCCATCTTCACGTGTAGACATTACTCTCTGGAAGAGGTGCCTTATTATATTATGATTCTGTTTGCAGAATGTCAAGTCGTTCCAGAAGCAGCCCACGATTTTCCTGAACAGGAAAAAAAGTGTTAGCAAAGGTCGCAAGCCCACCAGGTACACTCGAAACGTTGGTCTGGGATTCAAAACTCCTCGCGAGGTAATTCATGGCCTTATTTTAGTATATCCCCCACCATTAAGTACGTATTTACAACACAACTAATTTTTTATCAACAGGCCATTGAAGGTACATACATCGACAAGAAGTGCCCATTTACTGGAAATGTGTCCATCAGAGGACGCATATTAACTGGTGTCGTGCTTAAACAAAAAATGGAAAGAACAATCGTAATAAGACGAGATTATTTGCACTACATAAAGAAGTACAACCGTTTTGAAAAGCGGCATCGCAACATGAGTGTCCACATCAGTCCGTGCTTTAGGTAAATTTTTCTTCTTCATTTGTGATAAAACTAAAAAAATATACTCACCTGCATTACCACGCCAACTGTTAACTCCAAATAATCATGCAAATAACAAATATTGTTTATTTGTTAAAACGCAAGCTTATTTTACTAAATAATTTAATGCGTGATGAAACCTACGACGGTCTTCTGAATACAAACTGAAGATATTTAATCGTTCACTGATTCTATCTGATTTAAAAACAAGTTCATCCAAATTGGAACTTTATCTTAACTAAGGTAATATATTTTTTTTAGAGATGTTGAGATAGGAGACGTTGTGACCATAGGCGAATGTCGTCCACTCAGTAAAACTGTCAGATTCAATGTGCTAAAAGTTTCAAAGGGAACTAGCTCAAAAAAGAAGTTCAAGAAATATTAAGGTACTTATTAGTTATGCAATAACAATTTAGAGTTTGTCTATACACTCAGCAGCGATAAGCTTTCCGTTTATTCAACCAAATTCCCCCTTTCGTGTCCCGAAGTAGGTACAATAATTTGTTGCGTCGGCCAATGATTTTTAAACGCGTACGCAATTATGCGAATTATCAACGATTGTCGTATATACGAAAAAATTAACTATAAATGTGTAGCATAAGTATTTAATAGTGCCGTAAAAGATCAAGTCCAGACGAAAATCTCGCTGTCATAGACACACACATGCTTCGGGGCGCGAAAACTGGAGGCCGGTTTGATAAAGGAAGAGTTCATAGCGTAGGCAGAAAAATTTTTATTTACACGCTGCTGGGTGTAGAGGCAAACTGTATTAATTGGTTCAATATTCAATGATGATTTTGACGACGGTCTTCTGAATACAAATTGAAAGATATTAATCGTCTACTGATTTCTATAGCTTAAAAAATTATATTTCCACTTAAGAAATTACAGTGTAATAATAATTTTTTCCTTTTTTTTTTTTTAGATCTCGTGAATTGCGCTGATACAGTGTAACACCTGTTGTACAAGATGTGTATTAATAAAAAATTTTATAAACTTAATTTGCTCTAAACATTGAGTTTTTTTTATCTTGGTCTATTTGAAATGTAATTGTTAATTTTAACTATTAATTACTCTTATACATTTTTGGATCATTTTGTAGGTTAAAGTAAACTTATTTTATTGATAAATCGGAATGTCAGTTCGGGTATTTAAAAGTGATCACAGTTTCTGTCAATAGTAAATTATTTATTGTAATCAAAATGAACTTTTCGATGTACGTATGAACATACATTAAAATATAATACACCTTTAACTCTTAAAAATAATTAAATTTTAATGTCACTAATTATTTAAACTGTTATGATAAAATGTGTAGAATATTGATTCCTACAGCAGAAAAATTAGAATTGAATTAAAAATCAGTTACCAACATAAATTTGCGTATATTTCAACACAAATTAAACTTTGCTAACGTTCACAAATGATCAGAATTATGAATTGTATATAAGATCTTTACCAATCCACACACAATTCAGGAAATCCATCTTTTATCAATATAAAAATTCATAAGGCACGTATTAAATTTGAGCTCCAAAAATTGTAATTTTAATACTTACAAAGACTGTCAATTCGTTAAAGACAAAACTACATTATACGTTTTTCTTATATAAAATATATATATATAAATTCTAACATTTTAAATAACTCTGTTATTGTTCTAGCGACTGATACCTTTGTATTATTGTTAACCCTGCCTACTTAAACTTTTTTTAATACTAATGAAAAAGATTTGTAGTTATAAAAAATTGGTAATCTCATTTTCAGATCTAGATCACTACCTTATAGTCTAAAAGAGTTATGATGCTTAGAAGATTCAGCAATGTATAAAACATAAATTATTGGTCCAGCAAAACCAAGTAAAAGAGAGAAACAGACTAACTGGAACCACGACAGTCCCCAATCAGCTCCTGAACATTTAAATGTATTTACAAAATTTTTATTATTTTTCGGACTAAAACCAGTTGCGATTAACTGGTCAGTTTCTTCCTCTGCCTCTTGTAAACATTGGGAAGATTCGTTCTCCAGCTGATTCAATGGCTCCACTAATGAGTTCAATATAATGTTATTGATTTCAACAGCTGAGGAAGATCCAATTAAACTAGTCGATTGATTGTCCCCAAGTATAGTTAGACCAGGCTGCTTGAAAACTGTGGGTTGATCATTGTCCATGAGAATTTCATTATTTTGTCCTACAGTTTCTGTTAAAAGAGAATATGCCTTCACTGGTACTTTAATAGACCTGTGTGCATGGATTTCATTTTCCTTGTGGATATTGTTAATCCTTTTCAATTCAGATATCTACAGAAAAGAAATTAATTTTAATAAGAAACACGTTACAGGAAAAAAAACTGTTTCTAGTTTGTATCTGTATAACTCACTGAGCACCTATATCTGAGAGCTAATGCCTGTAATGTGTCATCAGATTGTATCTGTACATTGATTACTTCAACCTTCCTAAGCTGTGGATGTCTGACTTTCAAGGACAAAAGTTGCTCTTCATCTTCACTTTGATCATCCTCAGAATACAAGAATACATAGTGAGGTGACGAGCTCTCTGTTTGGTTACCTCTCTGGTAAGCAATTTGCCTAAGCAAAAATAGCTTTTGTAAACTAATGAACAGAGTACCAAAACCATAAAACTAGCAGAATCAAGAGAAAAAACATAACCTCAGTTACATTACCTTCCAGACTTATGCTGTTCAGTCGAACTGCTCGTTGATTTCTTTCGCATTTCCCAAAGTTTTGCATCGGTTATTAGTTAGATTAAGTATTTAAATTGTTAAGCACAACATTTTGTATGATTTTTAAAAATGTCATACGTTGAAAAGGTGATATTCATTTAAATTGCCAACTATTTACTCTAATAGCAATACCAGCACAAGTATATCTATATGTTCATCGTTAAAAAGTCAGGATCAGGAATCAGGATCGCCGATCGAGTATTTCTTACGGAAGCCCGGTAACGACATCGTGCGTGCAGGCTTGAAAGCTAGATTGCATGCGTGAAAGGTATCGAGTTGCAAGATTGCATGCATGAAAGGTAGCGAGTTGCAAGTTTGCATGCATGAAAGGTAGCGAGTTTCGTTTTACACGGAAATCTCCGTGTGTTGGTACACCTCCGGCCATATATATATATGTCTAGTTTTTGTTTTGCTTAGATATCAAACGTCAATGAGAAGGCTCTAGTCTTAAGAAAAATGTATTTTTATTAATTTTTATTTGTCAAAAATGCCCAGAATGATGTCATGTGTGCAGGCTTCAAAGTTATTTTGAGATTGATAGTAACCTACATCCATTGATGAAGCTACATTTTTTTTTTCTTTTCATATCCAAATTATTAATAAATTAAGCAAATATTTAGAAAATTAAAATTGATTCTCTGTAGAAACATTTTTTTTTGTTCGTTCGACAAATAAAAAGTAAAATAGGATCCACATGCACTATTTCTTAAACTAATCTTTGTATATATTTCTAATAAATATATTCCAACTTGAATAGATTAAATAAAATATAAGTTTTCTGTGACAGTTGTGACAGTGTTATTGTAACAGTATTGAATTATTATACTTTAACTATAATTTCATAGTGTTGACTGTAGACTTAATTGTCAACTCTACTTGGGACTCTGCACTTTTAACGTCTCTTGATTAGATTCATCTTGAAGCAAAAAGGTAAGTTTGGAATAAGTTTATGCTTTAATTATTAACGAGAAAAAAAAGGGATCTAATATTTCAAACAGGAAAAACCAAATCAGGTTTCAGGAAAAAAGTTTGAAGGTTATGTACTGTATGAGTACTTAAAAGGTTAATAATTTAATTTTTCCTGTTTGAAATATTAGATCCCTTTTTTTTTCTCGTTAATAATTAAAGCATAAACTTATTCCAAACTTACCTTTTTGCTTCAAGATGAATCTAATCAAGAGACGTTAAAAGTGCAGAGTCCCAAGTAGAGTTGACAATTAAGTCTACAGTCAACACTATGAAATTATAGTTAAAGTATAATAATTCAATACTGTTACAATAACACTGTCACAACTGTCACAGAAAACTTATATTTTATTTAATCTATTCAAGTTGGAATATATTTATTAGAAATATATACAAAGATTAGTTTAAGAAATAGTGCATGTGGATCCTATTTTACTTTTTATTTGTCGAACGAACAAAAAAAAATGTTTCTACAGAGAATCAATTTTAATTTTCTAAATATTTGCTTAATTTATTAATAATTTGGATATGAAAAGAAAAAAAAAATGTAGCTTCATCAATGGATGTAGGTTACTATCAATCTCAAAATAACTTTGAAGCCTGCACACATGACATCATTCTGGGCATTTTTGACAAATAAAAATTAATAAAAATACATTTTTCTTAAGACTAGAGCCTTCTCATTGACGTTTGATATCTAAGCAAAACAAAAACTAGACATATATATATATGGCCGGAGGTGTACCAACACACGGAGATTTCCGTGTAAAACGAAACTCGCTACCTTTCATGCATGCAATCTTGCAACTCGATACCTTTCACGCATGCAATCTAGCTTTCAAGCCTGCACGCACGATGTCGTTACCGGGCTTCCGTAATTTCTTTTGATTCTCGTTTCTCGCACATTCGATAGTTCGATTTTTGTAATGCCTGAAAATCCGAACTGAAGTCTGAAATATGGCTGTACTTATTCGGTAGTTGCGCATAGTACTTATTGCTGTTGACATGAGACATGTTGACAGTAACATAACCTTTAGCTAATTTTTTTTTTTTAATAAATAAGCTATCTTTAGCCGGAAAGTAAAATAATTAAATATTGAAAACAAACGAATATAGTTTTGAAACTAAGAAATTATTCAAAGTGGCTTAAAAAAGTCCCTATTTCAGTATGTTTCAACGACTTTGGGCATCCAATTCTCGTAGTATTTCTGTAAGTAGCCTGATATATTGAAATTGCGTATCTTGTCAAAAAACAAAAACTTTTGGTTTGTCTTTATGTTTGAACAAACGTTTTAAGATATTTTTTCTTTTCTTCACATCATTCAATTTAAAACTCTTATTTTTTTTTTAATGTTTAAAAATTCAAATTTTCTTCAGCGCAACATAATTTTTTAATATTTATCAAAATTGTAATATGCATGTTTTGAAACTATTATAATGTATAAATAAAAAATGTGATGTAGTTAATATCAAGAGTTTGGAATGGCCAACAGAATGTGCTGTCTGGCAAAAAAGCAGAAGACAAGATGACATCCCTTTTGAAGGATAAGTTTCCCAAAGCTAAAGTGATCGAAGTCTGTGATGTTTCAGGTAACAGTTAAAAAAAATTTTTATTACATTTTATCGACAAAATAAAAATAAATTTCTTGATCCAGGTGGTTGTGGTGCTATGTTTGAAGTTAGTGTAATTACCTCTGAGTTTAAAGGGTTAAACACTATAAAGCAACACCGACTTATTAATGAGGTAAAAAAATTTGTTCTTTGTTTGTATTACTATTTTTGGAAATGAGCCATTTGTTCCAGTATGTCAAAGTATTCTAATTTATGTTAATCAGATCCTCAAAGAAGAAATCAAAGACATGCATGGTATTAGGATACATACAAGTGTTGCTGAATCATAAGTAACGGCCCAAAATTATCTTTCTTGGCACGACTGTGCTCCTTAGGAGTACATATTAAATATTCTTACTTCTGGAAGTTCCTGGTATGATGTGTTTAATTAATAAGAAAACCATTATGTAAATACACACATTTAAGAAATAATTATACATGTTATTAGTGTTGTTCAAACAGTCTTATGTATGTAGTATGTACCCTTTCATTCAAAACAACATAAACATAAATCAGCAGTTTGCTTTCTTTGAGTAGTTAATAGAAAGTTCTGCTTTAAATTGTTTAGTCTACTAGCTACATTGAGTTCTACAGGCTTTTAACATTCGTAGCATATTTATGACCACTGAAAGAGATGCAATAAGTATTTATTTCAAAATGGTGTAGAGTAACAATCATCGAAACACTGAGAGTAAGCTTTCAACGCTAGCAATGTAAACTTTTATAAAATTCTACGTGTTGAAAATTAAAAGATAACAGTGTGTTCAAAATATAATTTCATGTAAGAATCACGAGACAAAAAATAGTCCTCAAATATATATATTTTTTTCCGAAAACTTTTGCGCGATAGATACAGACATACACAAACTGGTTAGTAATCATATTAATAAAGTACGTGAGTTTTCGAATTTGAACATTGATACGCTTCGAATTACATGAGTGACCAAAAGCGAAAACGACAAGAGTAGGGCTTTAAGGAATTCTGAACTCAGTACTTTTTTTAAGCAACTTTCACAAAAAAATTCCGAAATTCATTTACTGTCGCTGTATAAGTATTTTCTCGTGAAATGAGTTTTTTAAACTTTTTGACAATTGTTGCGTTTGCATAATTTTATATTCAAATTCAAACTTGAAAGTCGTGCTTAGCGCCCCCTACCGAGCTCAGTATTCGGAAATACGTTTATTGCATATGGCGCCAGAACCTATCAGCTGATCTCTCGATCGCTCTCTCATATATATAATATATATAACCCAATACAGTGTAAACATTCGTTTGGTGACAACGGCCAAAGTGAAATAATTTAGCTAAAAAAATTTAAAATAACGCATAATGAATGATATAAACAGTTCAATTCTTCACGCAAAATTTCAAGAAATTTTGCCCAATCTTCCCAGTAACATTACACCAGAAGTCCTTAATAAGCTTTGCAAAGATGATTGTGTACAACCATTTTTGAAGTGGTTTCACGCGAATATTAAAATTGATAATGTCTTGTCTGATGATGACATAAAATTGTGAGTATCAATTAGACTATCTTTTAAAATGTTTAAAAAGCTCTAGAGGAATAATTTTAAAAGTTTTAATGTAGAAAAACACACATAGAGCAGAATGATAGTTGGTTGCAAGGCAATGAACTGGATGCAATGCTTGAAGAAGCAACGAGAGATTGTCCAGAACTATTAAAGTTGATTGAATCTGATTATTGGAGTGCCAAACAATCATTTGCAGATCTTGCCTCTGAAAAAGAATTATACGATGCAGATGTAGAATATCTTCAAAATCTTGAGGACAGTATAAAAAAGCTAAAGTATAGTATTGTAAACTTTTTATGTAACAAATCTTATAATATCATAAATTCAAGCAAAATTCCAATTACAGAGAACAAGAAGATAAAATAGATTGCCAGATTGATGAAGAGGATGATGTTTTCAAAAAAGAAGAAGCAAAAATCAAAGTAATCTATGAAAACTGCATATCCGTTTTAGAAGATCTAGACAACAGTTATCGACAGTTTTTTAAAGCTGTTGAACTTTTGTCAAGTTCATATATAAATGACAATCAAAAGGTAGTACAAATATTTGGTCATTAAAACTGCAATAAAACAAGTGTAGTTAAATAAATTTCAATTTCTTAGAAAGAAGAATCTTGTCTATGGACACAGATGCCAATTGAACTTTATATTAAACAGTTGGAATCATACAACGATTATTTAAGTTCTTATGCAAATAGACAGTTTTCTGCGCCATTACATGATAGAGCTGATGCAATCGATGAAAATTATGCAAGTTTCATTAGTGATAATGGAGAAAATGACAAATTAAAAGAATTATTGACTTATCAACAAAAGTGAGAGAAAAATTTTATTGCTTGCCCATGATATTGAATGTCAAAAAATTCTTTAATATTGTTTTTTTTTTTTTTTTTATTCAGTATATTTACATCCAAAATGCATGAAATAGTTGCTAAATCCGAAGATGAAGCAAATAAAAATCTAATAAAATATGTATCTGATCTCTATGGTGATGGTTGTTTAAAAGTTCCAAGTACACCTGTGGTCGCGAGGTAAATTGCTATTCTTATTGGTATAAATAGTTGTTTAAATTGTTGCAAAGTTTAATCTGTAGTATGTATGTTCAGGTCAGAGATTGCCGAATTAACTAAAACAAGAGACTTTTTAGAAGAAAATATTTATCAATTACAGGAATGCAAACTAGTTGATACCGTTCAAAAATTTTCAAGAGCGAGAATCGTGAAAATTTACAAAGAGGAAGCAGAAGCAAGGTTGGAAAAAAAGAGAAATAGGTTTTTGAGATTAGAAAGGCTTTGTACTTATGCTACAGAACATGGACATGCATTTTCAACTTTACTATGTATGCTGTTTGAATTACAAATTCACAGAATCAACGAAATTATAAATTTCGTCATAGACGCTCGGCATTATTTGACTATGGAATATTCATTGTCATCCATGCGAATCGTTAGTCTTTAAAAATATTAGTCTGATCATTTTATTAAAAAATAAATAAATTCATGTGTATAACTTATAGTGTCTTTTTTTTAGGAAAGTATGCAAAAATTACAAAACGAGTACACATCCGCTTTAACTTCTCCTAAGGATAAAAATACGTTTTGCCGATTGTTTACTGAGATGACGACAATCATGGACTCACAGGACGATTTACAGTCATCTATTCTTTATTATGATGAGTTACGAAGCGATAACAATAGCAAACTAGAAATTTTGTTAGAAAAAAAATTGAATGAAATAATTCAAAGTTCTGAAGTATTGTATGTATCATGTAATAATATACAGTGATATTTTTTCATACGACTTTAAACATTTTATTATTTTTACAGAGAAAAAAAAGTGGTTGATATATTTAATGAAGAAATCATTAAAAGTTCAACCCTCAGTTTTTCTACAATACCGTGTGAAGTTCAAGATAAAATGGATACAACTACAAAGCAAGTTCAATTAATAGAAACCAATGTAGAATCAATCAAGAATAAACTGAAAAATATGATAGTAAGTATACATAAACATTTAAAACCAAACAAAAATATTAGGCATCATTAACATAATTTTTATTCGCAGAAAGAAACTAACGAGCCAAGTTTTGAGCGAGAAAAACTAATGTTATGGAAAAAGTTCTTAGCACACCCAGAATCATTAAAAACAAGATGTGAAGAATTGAAGGACATTGAAGAACGTATTAAATTTTAATTTACCATTTAAAAAAATTTTTGTACAAAAGTAAATTAGTGCTGGTACGTGTTAAAAATGCCCTGAAAATTTTGGACAAGTTAGTGTAAGCTTCTTTGTCACGAAATATTTTTAATGTTAAGTTGAGAATGTGATCGAAAATTTAAATTTTGCTTACACTAATTACTCAGTATCACGATATGCCTCATCGGTGTGTCACCGCTCGTGTGATCTGACCAAGTACCTGGTATTTAAAGTAGATACCTTTCCAAGTGAATAAAATTAAAATATAGAGTATCTTTTGGATAATAAAATAAATACTTGAAAGTATAAGCATAAATAATGCAATAATTTGGTAGTTTGTTTAGTTGATTAGAAAAAAAAAATTTATCTCTATGTCCTATTGTAAAAAAAAAATGTGCCTGCAACCTTATACACATTGCGTGACTGAAGTGCATCAGTGGCTTAGATAGTTTAATACGTGGCTCTCAACTAGGAAAATTTGCGTCAAATCCTTGAAAAATGCTAGCCTGACTAGGTTCGTCGAATTTTGATATCACCTACTTCGAATAGCTCACTCTAGGGGGTGTGAGACTCCCTTTAGCATAGTTTAGTTTGAAAAGTCTTATGTTTCGAAAATTGCAATCTCGTGAATAATTAAATGAAGTATATCAGATTTCACGGTGTATACCTAACAGCTAATAAAAGAATTTAATCATGTGATTGGTTGAGAAAAGGCAAGTGATTTGTTTGGAAGGTTTTGTAAAAAGTCAAATAAATTTATGATTTGAAAACAATCTGAATTGTTATTCTAATATTTGTTTCTTCTTTAAAATATCCAAAAAAAAATATCATTTTTCTATTACGGTTTCAAAAATTTTTCAACTGTTTTGGAAAAATACATGGTCAATTTTCAAAAATTTAATAAAAAAGAAATAAAAAATGTTCTCCCCGGTAGGAACTCGAACGTCTTTCTTGCATGTGATAGGCGGAGATACTGACTACCAAATATGGTTCCGTGGCAACCTTAAATGGCCTTTTGATTATTGAAGGATATACTAATATTTTTTATGTCTTCACCAATGTTTAGTTATGAATTTTAATAGTTACAAAACTTGATATAACTATAACAAAATGATGCAAAGTTTTCTAATATAATTTGTAATATGATGAATATTGAATTGAAAAACATTTTTTTTTTATAATTTGTTAAATATTTAATTTATATGGTGACATTTACACAAAGTGTGCCAACAAATTTTTTGAACGCTTTGGTACATTTGATTATACTGAAATTTAACACACCCTTTGATTTTAAATACATACGTACATACTTATCTCGATTCATACTCGAAACTCCCTAAAATTTGCCATTAGTTCTTATAGGGAAGCCAATATCTGTATTATTGAAATTAATTTTGTTAGCAACTAATTCATTATTTACCTGTATTTTAGAATTGCGTTTTTCAAAATGAGTAAAAAATTGAAAACTTAAAATCGCTATATCTCCTGTTACGTAGGATAAAGAAACTGGTAAGGAGGTGCGTCACGAAAAGAACTCAACTCGTTGGTCAATTATTTATTAGCTTCTTAGAGGCAGAGGCGTGTGTGTTTCGCGCGGTGTTTTCAACTTATCGTTCGGTCTCTTGCCTAAAAGACGCTCGAGTGCCCCGATTCGTGTCTCGCAGGGCCTTATATAAGCTCGTTTCCCCTATTGGTGTCCTTTACTAGCGTAGACCTGTAGTTACTAGGGTGAGTCAGTATGATATGCCCAGCATATCGTACGTAACACTCCGTAAGTAATGCAGATATTGCGACATGAGCGATATTGTGTGATGATAGAAATTCAAAAAAAAATTTTTTCAACCGCAAGTCTTTGGCCACTTGAAACGATGAAATGCATGTCTCTTAATCTCCAATATTCTAAAAATTAGATTATTATACCACAAGGAGCCTGGAAACGATCGTAGCTATGCTCTTAACTTAAATTCTCAAACAAAAAAAATTTTAAACTTAAAATCGTGATATCTCCGTAAAAAATGCAGATATCGCTAAATGGACTATATATATCTTATGTGATTATAAAATAAGGAAAAAATTTGTTTTCAAAACTGAAACGTTGGCCACTTAAACCGATTAAATATATGTCCCTAAACTCTTCAATACCCTACAGATTAACTTTTTATACCATACAGTGCCCGAAAAAACTAGAAATAGTTATACGTGGTTGAGTAGTTATATGTTTGAGTGTTTGGAGGTGCACATAAGATAGCTGCATTTAAGGAAATTCACTAAAAATCATCCCGTTTTGTCCCCTATTTTAATAAAAAAAATTATTTTGAGACACACTTTTGAGATAGGGCCCATTTTACTCGTAATACTATTTATTTACTCTGAGGAAAAAATTTTGAACCCGGGTCTCCGTGAGGGTTACACCTTTATTTCTCGATTCACATGTTAAAAGTATAAATCTATCATGTAATATGTATAGATATAATAATAGCATGTAAATCAGAGAAAAAAGGTATCACCCTCATTGAAACTCGTGATCAAAATTTTTTCCTCGTAGTATAAAATGAGCCTGGTTTTAAGGGGGTGCTTCAAAAAAATTTTTTTCATTAAAATGTGCGACAAAAATGAAATATTTTTTTTTAGATGTCCCCATTCATGCATGCATAGGCCGAGCTCATTTAATGTATAAAAAAGGTTTGTTTATGCGTAGAATGTAGAAATACCTACTTATATTCAACAACAAGCAATGTAATACCTATAACTACCACATATACTTTCATATTTTTATCAGAGTGTCACATTAGTCACAGATCCTACATATATATATCTGTCAGCGCGAGAGAGAGAAAATAAGTATATATGTGTGTGTATGTTGTGTTGTTAAAATGAGAATGAGACTGAACTCAGAGCGCATGCGCTGCTTGACCAAAACAATAATAGAGAGAGCATTGAGAGTTGTGAGAGAGCTGTCTTGTACACGTAGCATAAGTAGTGTGTATTTTGTGTACATGCTTTAGTAGTAGAATCTCTGGTAGTAGTGGAACTGCGGAATCACCGAGGCAGTAGTTTTAGAACACACAGAGACTAGGTACTCATTGAGAGAAAGAGAAAAGTTCACGGCTCACGGCACTTAAAGCGTATAAAGACTTACTCCGCATTCTCTCTCTGCCTTGTGGGTAAAATTGTACCAGAAGGTACCTACTCTGTGTACTTATATACCAGTGCACCTTGTTCTCGTGATCTGTGTAGTGTGTGAGTAAATATAAATTTTCGGGCTGGCCTAGCTGTTTTTGCGTGAATAAAAGTGGGTTTATAGTTTTTGTGTAATAAACCACAGTTTAAGCCTCGGCCGAGGACACCAACGTTATAGGTATCGTAAATTTAATCGTCAACGTATTAAGTGCTTGAGACTTGCAGGTCTGGCCCGTACTACGCTCTGACTCATCTTTTGTATACCCAGAGCACTGTATATAGGTATATTAATCGTGAACGTTGCGCAATACTCGTAAGTACTAGCTATCTCTACTCCACCGCTAAGCTGCCAAGAAGCAAAATAAAAAAAAACAAAGAAACGTACAAGTATAGATTCACATAGGACAATAACATCCCAGTGTACGTAAACAAACGGGTCATTTTGTACAAGTGCATGAAAGGTGAGATAAGCAAGAACTGTGTTGGTAAACAAAGCTGTGTACGAGGCGAGGTGATTCACGCCCATTACGGTACATGTGTCTGTATATATAAATACCTACGTTCTGATCTGGCCAAGTGTATTTTTTGTGTGGGCATGTGAATGTTTTTTGGCATTAAATAAAATAATATTCAAGTCAGAGTTTTGGAATAATAAGATAAAAAAAAACAATAGAACGTGTGTATCGTTTGAAAAACATTATTAGCTAAGATTCCTCAAAATCATTAGAGCGGGACGACATGCCAAGCGCTGAGGAGACAACATATCTGATCGAGGTTATGCCTGACACGAAAATTAACCAGGAAAGCTATACATCCCACGATGTTGATGTTCTAGTCTCACGCATCAAGCAGAATCTCAGGCTCTCGAGTCTTAAATCACGCTCCAGTCTTGTTTCATCGCAGAAGCTACGCATGTCTCCCTATAGGCTTCCCTCGCGTACCTGGGCCGAGTTGGGCGCCTGCGAGCTCTGCTCCTCAAAAGTGACCAGCGGCGCCGTGTCCAAGCTCGCTGCCGGATGTTACCAACATACCAGGCGAGATACTGATCACCTCCACCATCACCATTACCATCATTGTCATCAGCACCATCACCACAGACGGTACCGCAAATCTAGTTCTCTAGACCTCGACGACTCTTACGAGCGCTTTCAAGCGTTGTTGCACAGTGGAGCTCTGATTAAGGAGGCAGTTAAGAGGCTTCAGAGCAGTTCAGATGACGATCTGGTGAATGACGATGAAGACAGTAACAATTGTACGAGGGGAGCGACAAGTACAAGCGCAACTAGTGCAATCCTTGACTCGATGGACGAAGAAGAGGAGGAAGACGAAGATGATGACGACAAGCACCGGCAGCACCACTTTTTTGTCCGTAGGAAACATTTTGATTACGATTCCGAGGATGAGCCCAACGACGTTGAGATATGAAAATGATCTATATGAAATATAGATTCTGAACGGATCGAGAAAAAATGTGTATATAATTATATTATGTGTAAGCGTGTACAAAGCGTATGTAAGCTCTTCGCACTTTCGTAGTGGAAATTAAACGAGAAGAAACCGTGAAGCGGATTCCATGCGAAAAAAAAGATGGAGAACGCGCTACTTTGTCCTCCAAAATACTAATAATGGCGCTGCGTTTATTTGTAAATACATGCGAAGTATTAAATTGGTGGTATTATGGTGTATTACTTCTTGGTGGTATATATATAGGTACATTACGAGTATACGTAGGTATATGTACATACATACATCCTATCTCAGAGTTTCGTCATCGTATCATACTCGTGGACACAGCTTTTTCATTCTTATTAGTATTGAAAATATATGTTGTGTTCAAGGGCGAGTTAAGAATGTGAATAGCCACGTACACGATAATGAATTAAGGACAATAATTGCAGGGAAAGTAACAAATTTTAAATAAGCTTTAAGAATATTTAAATTTTAATAAACAACAAAAACATCGAACGAATACTCGAACATTTATAATTACACGTTAGATTCTTTTAAAGTTTATGAAATAGTTTAATCTAGGGAACTATGACTACTCTCCATATAAAAAAAAAAAAAAAAATCGGCAATCTTCCTAACTATTGATGTTATTGAGCATGATACTGGGTACAAGGCTTTTTGCGCCTAATGGATTTTATATATTTTTTCTCACTCAAATATGTACGTAGTTATTTAATAGCTATTTTATTTTTGTACAAAAATACTACAGTTAAACTGGGAATAAGAAATTTTTTCATTTTAACAAATTCCTTTACTAAACAACTGTTTTTTATTTCAACTAATTCTTGTTTTGTATTCTTGTGGTACGTACGTGTCTCACATGAATACTAAATGTGAATGTTCGTGCGTAGTTCTATGTTGTATTAGGTAGGTATACATATAGTACTGATGCATTTTATCAGTTAATAAAAGAACGACCTACAACAAAAAAGCAACCTCGATACTACTACTATTACCACCATATTCAGTTGATCTGTGGTTTGTGTACAGTTCTCTCTGCTAAGCAGAAAGGAAGAAGGAAGAAAAAATAGAGAACGAGTATAACAGAGAAAGCGAGAAAGAGAGCGCGCAAAGATGGGAACTCATGCCTGTGGTTGAGTTAGCCTACGTATGCACCACACGTGGGTTTTTCTCCTAACTAAATTCTCAAAAGACTTTGGAGCGATTTCTTCACTTCTATTCCTATTTCAACAGCTAAGTCGTATTACAAATCAAGCTTTGAGTATTGAAAATTTTTGAGCTGAGAAGTCTCAAACATTCAAGCGCTACTGAAATTTTGAAATATAAGAATAATATTAGTAACTAACCAGACTGTTGAATGAAAACGATTATAATTATGCTCAGTATTTATTTACGAAGTTTTTATGTCGATCAGAACTAAGCGCTTGCCAAAATGTAGGGTTCAAGCCTACTATATATATAATGCAAGGTCCAGCAGGAGCTCCCCAGGATAAGGATTGTACAAGGAAGATTATACGTCCTGGTTAATAGTGTACAACTAGTTTATTATCGATTCTTGTAATACAGGAGAACCGCTTAAGTGGGCGGCCGAACAAGCACTGAATGTAGTGCGGTACATGGTTACATATACTGTATAGACTAGGGATTTACTACTGCTCCGCTAGTGACTTAAGGTTGGATACCCCACAAAAAAAATATACAAAGAGCCATCTAAGGCTGGGCCTAAACATTTTCGAATTATTTCTGTAACATGCTTTTGGAGCAAGAAGCAACAAGCTGGATAATCTCTTCACGTTTTATTTTCCAAGTTCTCGTTTTGGCGCCCAGATGGTATATCTTTTTCTTTCACATAAGTCTTTAGAGTGATGAGTTATACGCTCCGGGTTCTTGACAAAATTTGGTGACGCTCAGTCATGCACTTATTTTTATTTCTATGTGCACAATTACACCGCATGAGAACAAAAAAAAAAAAAAACCTCGTTCACGCAAAAAAAAGTTTTTTCGGTTTTACACACAAAGTTCAGTTTGAACGCCTAAATATACTTATAGTATTTCCATATGATTATTTTTATTTTTATGCGATGAATAAAACAAAGAGAACTACTGGGAAACGAAATATGGTGGATTTAACGAAAAAATAAAAACAAAGAGACGTCGAGGATTAGAAATAAGCTTTTAAGGTCAATAACTATACACAATATCGCTGTGCATGTTTTAGTGCATAGTTAGACTCATAGTCACTATTTATCGAAGAATCTTAAACGAGTATCTTTCGAGTGAGCATAACCCAAAATTTGATATTGATAACAGTGTTGATAAAACATTTTTGAGATTTAACTTGAGTTGAAATAAAGCAGATAAAATGTCTCACGCTCATTTAAACACTTCGTTGTAATAATATATGTGTTGTAATGTAAGTGTGGTTTCCTAAAAAGTTAAGCCAATCGAGCAAACAACGAAGAACAACTTTTAACAACAGGTAGAAATTCTATGATACGTAGTAGGTTATGCGATTATGCATATGTAAATATACTTATGCAACTTTGTTGACCAGTCATTTGTGTGTCACGTCAAAGCCATCGACATCCAATGTAAATCGTTAATCGAACTAAACGTTTATGATATTACGGTCTGTTGTAGTTGTTTAATGTTTTCGGTTACTTTCAGAATTATTTGGTCTTGCTTGGCTTGGCAAAAGTCGTTTAAAAAAAATTATCAAAAAGCGTTCGTAGAAAATAAACAGCAATATCAAATAATGGGTGATTCTAACGCATATCACGTAAGTGAAAAAAATACAAACAACAGTGAGAATTTCGAAAAGATGTTTGGTTCATTTGATGCATTCAAAGAGTTTTGTTCGGTTTATAGTGATTTGAGTTTTTTCCTACACGCACTCTTGCAGAAAGAAATTCGTTTTCAATGTGCCTTTTCGAAATTTTTACAAAGTTTATTTACTGAATTGTATAATAATTTGTAAATCGTAATCAACATACTAACTATTATACGACAAATAAGCTAAAAAAATAGGCCTGTTTAGGACGAGTATCTTCTTATGGGTGAACCTTGATGAGGTATTAGCGTATTTAAAATAAATAAAAACAAGTATCTCATTGTAATCGTCGAATACGTTCGGCAATGCATTAGTTGTTAATAAATAAACAAAAGGTTACAAATTTTTAAAGTTGTTTATGTGTCATTAACCTTCTTTGTGAATCCCTTGTCTGTTTGTGCTGTTTTTTTGTTTAAATAATATCCAACTTTATCGTATTTAACGTGTTTAAAAATTAAAAAAAAATATAAAAGTAAAATTATCAAATTTTTATACAGGATAAACTTATCTATACTTTTCATAAATGCAACGAAAAAAAGAAACGTCTATTTACTTCAGTCAAATTATTTATGTTACTGAAAGTGACTTTTTATTTATTTCTGTTTAGAATACATTTTCTATTTTTGCACAGATCTCGAAAAAATCTCAAGTACTCTATTCGATTTTCTTCAAGATAATTTACAGATGGCATGTAGTTTAAAAAGGAAACAATAATAGTAGAATAACCATAATAATTGTAATAAAAGTATTAATGTTAAGAATAATAATCGATAATAAGAAAATATGGCTTAATGCGAGGGAGATTAAATGTAAATATTGTGATGGTATTTTTGTAATAAGGTATGTATTTACTCAAACATTTGACTCATTTCTCTTTTTCTTTCCTTCGCAATGAGTAAATAGTAAAATAGAACTAATTTTTTTGTGTTACAATGTCCTTTTTTTTGGTATTCTTTACGCAGTAAAGGGGTCACGGTATGAAAAATTTTATCAGTGTGTAACGTCGATGTTACAGTGCCCTTTTCAAAAAAAGTACACGAGACAAAATTTCTTACGTATTAACCGCAATTTTGTCGTATTCCTTTGGAACGTTTATTTCAATTTCAGTAGAGATTTCACCTGGTATTTTTTTATTTGTACGAAAATTATACAGAACAAATACATATTGTTGTAAAAAACATGGGTTTTCATTGAAGTTTCAAAACCGTGTGTACAATGTTTTTATTAAAATCCATGCGAGTCACTTTAAATCGGCCAAAAAAAAAATCTTGCCAGTTCAACACGCGACAATGTAGGGATCTATCAAATCTATATCAAGTTTCCAGTACAGCTGTTTTAATTTTTCTAAAAAACCTCTTTTCTTGAATTTCGTGTGATAGTATGAAAAATTTAATTTATCTGCGTTTACAAACATCAAGAAACTCCAATTCACTAGGCACAATTTAGTGCATGTTTGTAAGAATCTATGATTCGGTGTATTAAACACATGGAGCGATCGAACCCTCCGACTTATAAACATATATATATATACTTATACGAATATATTTTTTTGAAGCACGTACCTTATGATGATCTGTTAGCGTTTACTTGGACTTGGACTCATTAAGTAGGTAATGCATCGTACAAGTCAAGTTGAATTAACATTACTCTGAAAAATTAATGCCATTTATCTATACCGCTTCGAGCAAATGAGCTGCATACCCTGTGGCAGGTTAATAAATTTAAGAATTCCACGTTATTTGCACCAATTGATTTGTTCCACTGTCACGCATGACGCATCTCTCATGTACATACATACTTACCATGCCTATGTATCCATAGTTATCGCTCATACAAAGAAGATGGCGCTGGTTGAATATCAGCTGATGTGGATGCTGTTGCTATTACTAACATAAACAATAGAAAGTCGACTCGAATGTATGTGTAACGTACAGTGCCGATCTCGAGTCTTTAACGATGAAACAAGATTTTATTTCACCAAAGTATTTTTTATTTCTATCCACCACGGTCTCTTTTACAATTATCAGTCGCTAAGGCTTGGAGATTATTTTATCATTTGTCATTGTTTGATAATCTCATAGTAATCTGGCTGTTGCGATTATCGGTGTTATACACTTGAAAAAGTATAATACTTACTTGTGGAGTACGCAGTAACGAGTGACTTGTGACTTGTGATTTGAGAAGCAGTGATTGCTGTGTCAGGTTGTTCGCATATAATAAGTATACTTACTTATCAGAGCCTTGTATGCTGTTTGGTGACCTGCTTTAGTGAGTTTACATTCGACGTTCATAAAATGTAAGTGTAGGCAGACTTATGCATTACATATTTGACATTTCACTTGGTGTACTTATAAATGTAATGTTTAAGTATATAACGCTGCAATGCAGTGCCGTTGGATACGCCAGTACGTCGTAACGACTGTACAAAATATATATATATATTTAATATTTTAGAATTAAATATTACATTTGCACTGTGCTTTACATTAGTTTTAGTTGCATCGAACCGATGTGACGAGTAACTTGGGAATGAAATAACTTTACTTCAAAATCTGAAACTAAATTTGATATTTATATGAATTGAAATAATTTTTTGCGAGTAACTGAAATGTAACAACAGTTACCCAGAGATAATGCTGCTCAAACAGTTACAATTAATTTCACGCGTAAGATAAAAATTCTCTGTCGTGGATAATAATAAGCTTATCAAACTGAGCACATACATGTAAAAATAAACATATATTTCTCGTACAATTAAAAGCTGTGATCAATTCCTTAAATCCTTATACAGATGCACGTTAACAATAAGGGTAATAATAATGATAATAATACTTTTTAATAATAACGATAGCAATAACCTTTTATTATCGTAAAACGTTACATGAAATTGCTGAAATGTTGCGGTATGTAGTCATGCAGAAATGCAAAAAATCAAAATAATAATTCTGATGTAATTTTTTATTTTTTTTTTTATTTTTTTTTTATTGATATATTATTGTTTGTTCTTTCGGGATTTGTTTCAGATAATTCAACAGTCGGAAATTTAAGATATGGGTTACTCACTTATTGGTGTTGTGTTTGTATTTGTACTGGCGCCATAAACATAGCCCTAAACGTAGCCTACCATGATTTCTAACAAATGATTTTTAACAAAAATTACAGTATTTTGAATATATAGCATTCTTAACGAAAATCATTCCTAATGTCACTAGTGGTCTGGCTACATTTTATAGCATGAAAAACATAAGTATTTCATGTTCTTTCATCCGTAAACAAATTTGCAATATTAAAAAATACGAGATAAAAGTTGTTAGTTCAATATTTCTAGAAAGTAGCTGCTACGTTTACGTTTACAGAAACTTACAGAAATGTAAATGCTAATTTTTTGCTTTTGTGGCGATGCAGCAGCATCAAACTAACACCTTTCAGAGCATCTATCGAAATTTCGGAACAGAAAAAACTTTTTAAAACTTTTTTAATATAAAATATTTCGAGTCAGAATTTTATTGCTTGCGACTTTTTTGGCGTATCTAACGGAATTAGAGTTTTGGTGAGCAAAACTATTTTTTATAAAAAATGCTTGTTTATGACTTCAAACGATGATGACAAGAACACTGTGATTTAGGGCACATCTCTGATTTTTCAATTATTTTTTACTCTCACATATTTACTTGGAGACACTAGCAAGCAGAACATAAATTTGTATATTTATAGAGGTAAATCTCCTTGTAAACCTGACCAGGAGTCCTGTGTTGTGATATCTTTTTATTTAGAAATAAAATGTTAAACATGTTTACTGGTAATCATAATAATTATGCAAGAGTATTTGTATCGTTATAAGATAAGAAAAAAAATCGTAAATGTAGTTATGATCATCTTGGCCTCGTTAGCGAGCGTGTGTTTGAAATATTCTAAAAGCGACAAATAGCTTAAAAAAAATTTTTTTTTGTATTAACCTACTAGTTGATAAATAAAAAAAAAACCAGCATGCAGTTTCGGAAAGCACGTACCTACCTACTTTGAATAACCAAAAAAATGGTAATATTTCCACGTTGTTTTCGGAAGTTTGGCCAAAATGTTTGTCGATGAACCCTTTTACTCCCTTTTACTCCCTTTGCCTTTATATACACACTAAAGTAGAGAATGAAAAAAATAAATTTTTATCGCCCGGTGCAACAACAGCCCTGATTTAAATAAAAATCAGCATGACCCCTTGCTTTTTATTTTTTGTAAAAAGTATACCTATAGTGCACGGTAAGGCCACTTTTGTGAGAAAGAAAATGCGAGAAAATGTCTGTGATCCGTGGTGTGCAGCATGTATTTATGTACGGTGCACCTAGGTATATATAAAACGAGCTGATCGCGCCCTACCGCAGCTTGGCGGAGACGTGGGAGTTCCCGTTATGCCTGCGATCATGGCCCGATTACTCTCACCAACGATTTCTGGCGCAATTCGACTACTTCCTCGGGGCCTCTGCGCTGCCTATGGGCCGAGCACGCCAACAGCAGCAGTGGCGCGCCAATTTCATCGTACGGCTTCCTATCAAACGTACGCAGACAAGTATACGTACTCATATGTGCACTGCCAATGTTATATATTCCTGATCAGAAATAATGATGCATCGAGGCTCGAGGGGGACACTCGACTTTGCAGCTTTAGTAGCACAAGTTCATATTATGATTGTATATCACTTATGGTAGAGTCACGAATTGAGCCTTACTTATTTTATCGAGGCAATCTTGCAAAAGATTCGCACCCTGCCCTTATACGTTAAGTACACATCGCTGGATGCGTAGCTGAAGCCCTAATCGCTCCATCACGTCGAGTGACTCGAAATAATAATCAATTTATATGGTACATCCACTGTATATAGACTTATTGCGTGAGAAAAATATAATACGCACTTATGCAATGGAACATAAAAATTATGGATTGTTTTTACGCGTTAGAAGTTTTAGTGCTGTATCAACGCTATGAGATTTTGGTACCTATACTACAGTGGGAAATATTATCCCCTCAGCAGGAACTTCAAGATGTGAAGTTTGGAAAAAGAATTTTTTTTTTGGTTATTGAAGATTTTGTACGCTCGTCTCTCTTAGAATTTTCGAGTGGATAAAATAAGCGCACCGATGCTTGAACGATAGCTATAGTTGGTTTGTGAAAAAAAAAAAAAAAAAAATCAAAAGTATGAAAGTCTCACATTGATAGATCAAGACAATGTAAATAAGTAAGTCAAGTTGAAATAAGTAATATCAAACAACATTTACGTGGGGTTTGCCTTGGGCTTTGTATAGAAAAGAGCATGTGTAGATGGAGTTGTAGTTGGGACTACCTAAACCATGTGGTTATTACGCGTATATGACCATAATATACCCAACTCGTGCAGGTATTCATAAGAGCTCTCCGTATCAATGTTAGGGGACATGTGAACATATTAACAAACAAATAAATAAATAATTAGGTAAATGAATGAATATCAATAAAGATTGTGTACATAAATGTAAAAGCTAAAAGCAAAGAGGAGGAGGAGGAGGAGGAGGAGGAGCTGTTAATAAGTACGAGTAAAGAGAGTGTTGTCAGTCAAAGTGGTTAATGCCTCGTTGTATATTATGTATATTTTATATAGTTTTAGTAAAAACGTTGTCACAATGGAGCAAGGGCCGTGCCACTTTGCCAGAGGCGTGCACACCATGAAGGTGCCAATGTCGCTGTTCGCGGATAACCGCAGGAGGCTAATCAATAGGTTGCGAGAAAAACCGGAGGTCGCGGAGGTGGCTGGCTCGTTTGTACTGCTGCAGGGCGGCGTTGACGTACCTTTCAACGACACTGACGTCAACTGGCCGTTCCGACAGGTGCCTCCTTTATTCTTGTTGTACGCTCGTACTGCACCCACAATCTCCCAGCTGGCAAAACGTTTCTAATTGGAGGTTTGAACATCGCAGGAGTCCTTTTTCCAGTGGTGCTTCGGCGTCGAGGAGCCCGACTGTTACGGGGCTTTGGATCTCGACAGCGGGGCTGCCATTCTTTTTTTCCCGCGGCTGCCCGACGAGTACGCCACTTGGATGGGACGACTATTCAGCCTTGAGGAATTGCGCCAGCGATATTCCGTCGACGAGGCTTACTACGTTGACGAGATTCTCGACGTATTCTCTAGAAAGGAAGCCTATCGGTTTCTTACATTGGTAACTTGTACTTATACTTTTAACTTTACCTTACTCGTGCAAGGGAAAACCCACTTGTGCAGTAACCGCCCATTAATCGAATATATTATGCATCTGGCGCAAGTGAATTTGGGAGAAAAAAAAGTGGGGTCCGGGGCTTTTTATACCCTTCATGAGTATTGTGTACTTATCCTGAAATTTCACCGGTTTTAATTTAGAGAGCCGTAAATACGCATTTCGATTGTTTCAAGAAGTTTATATCGATTCGCCTCAATATTTTGTGGTCTGATTTCTTCATCGATACTCAACAGAATGCTCCGAATTATCCAGCAGATTTCATCCGAGGGAACATTTTTACTTTTCCCTAGACTGCAGAGCGTTCAAAATAATCCATCGGGTTTTTTCGACATAACTTTTTAAACTTTGAGTTTACGGTCAAAAAATGCAAGATTTCGATATGACATTACTTTTTACCTTGTTTTTGGGACTTAAAAAAATATTCTTCATACAGAAATATCTTGATAATCAGATTAATTTTTTATATTCTTACCCATTTTATCTCAAAAAATGTTATAAAAAATTTAGATCTCATGAAAATACTTTTTTTTTATCACTATTATTTATTTTTAGAAACTATCTTTATACCTCCGAAATTAAAAATACGGCCAGTGTTGTATACCAATTTTTAGACCCAATATTAAATGTCCTGACAACGACATATTTATAAAATCAAAAGTTTTACATCTTAAAAAAAAAAATCATTCTACGACTTCGAGTTAGTTAAAAGTAATATTACTTGTATGCCCTGAAACACGAAAAACGATTAAAAGGGCTGTTAAAATTAATTAGCTCTTTGTTATGCTTATCAAAATATATTCTGTGAGCATAAAGTATTATTATGTCATACGGAACGGCTGCTATTTGTTGCAGCATGGGGTAAACAGTGATAGCGGCCTTACGAGCAAGGAGGCGACATTTACCGGTATCGACAAGTAAGAATATAACAAATAATGGTTTCATTACCATTCGAATATTAAATAATGTATTTTGACCGCATGAAAATAAAAAAATAAAAAAAGTACAATAAAAATTGTAATACAGTTTAAAAAGAGCACTCTTTCGTTTAATTTCAAAGAAAATTTTTTTCATAACAGGTTCAAAGTCAATAATGAAATACTTTATCCGGAGATATGTGAATGGTAAGTCTTTATGGTTTGCACTATTGAACTAATTTACTTTTTTCTCCTCTTGTTCATTTTTCCCGATTTTGATTTTTCGACCATGTACCCTTTCAAATCACTTCGTTGTGTCTCAAAACTATAAAGTCCATCCCATGAGAATCCAAAAATTTTGGAATATATATGAAGCAAAACCTTTGAAGGAAAAAAAATATATCAGTTTTGGGTTTTGGGTCAATCAATAAAAAGTTTTGGGATATAACAAAGATATTTTAAATATTTCGAATTATAGACCCATCAAAATCAGGAAATAACATACACCCTATTGTATTAGTATTGTTGTATACTTGAACGCTAAAACGCGTTTATCTGCCTGTGCGCCTACTTTATAGTTTACAACTAAAATTCCAACACCACAAGTCATATACTATTCCAGCGCAAGCACTGCTGAACTTTCAATAAGTTGAATTTGCTTGTATATTTTTTTACATTACTTGAACAAATTTTTTTCAAGCTTGAAAAGTATGCAGCATCACTCTATATCGCTAATACTCTAATTTTTTAGTAACAACCAAACCATAAGTGTTGGTTTGTTTTCATAATTTTGTGAAAAATCATTAAATAGAAACATTAAATAAGTAAGCCAAATTATGTTCTCCAAAACTTGGGATGGTTCCACTAGCAGTATTTATAGTAAAAAAAAAAAAAAAAAATCCCGTACGCAGTCGAGTGATAAAGTCCGAGTCGGAAGTGGAGGTGATGCGATACGTGGTGAAGATCAGCTCCGAGGCGCACAAGGCCGTGATGAAGATGGTCCGGCCGGGGGTGGCCGAATTTCAGGCCGAGGCAGAATTCATGCGCTACGTTTACTCCGAGGGCGGCTGCAGGCACGTCTCCTACACTTGCATCTGCGGATCCGGGTGCAACGGCGCCATCCTGCACTACGGCCACGCCGGTGCCCCCAACAACAAGATCATCCGGGACGGTGACATGTGGTATGTACCTATACCGATCATCCCTTTGCCGGTGCGGTGGTGATCATGCCCAATGTGTTATTTCTCTTGGTGCCGTGCAGCCTCTTCGACATGGGCGGCAATTACTGTGGCTACGCGGCGGACATAACTTGCAGCTTCCCGGCCAACGGCAAGTTCACCGAGGATCAGAAGATTGTCTACAACGCGGTGCTGGAGGCACGCGATGCCGTGATCGCGGCGGCGAAGCCTGGGGTGCTCTGGACGGAGATGCACCTGCTGGCCAGTCGCACGATGCTGGGGGCGCTACTGAGGGCCGGTCTGTTGCAAGGCGACGTCGAGGATATGATAGCGGCGGGCTTGCACGCGGTTTTTCAGCCCCACGGTCTTGGGCACCTGCTGGGCCTCGACGTCCACGACGTCGGTGGTTACCTACCCGGTCACCCCGAGCGCTCAACCGAGCCCGGCCTTCGGAGCCTGAGAACGGCCCGTCCCCTCCTCCCCGGTATGGTACTCACCATCGAGCCCGGCTGTTACTTCATCGACTGGGTACGCACTTTAGCTCCAGTTACATGCCCTTTTATAAGCATTTTTTTTTTTTTTTTTTTTTTTTTTTTTTTTATGCAAAAGGCCATAAAGATTGTTTCGATTTTACGCTTATCACAAAAAATATATATATGCTTAAATAAATCGACAGAATTTCCTTTTTTTTTTTTTTTTTTTTTTTTTTTTTTTTTTTTTTTTTTCACACGTCGCAGTTATTGGAAAAGGCCAAAAAAGATGCCCGACAATCTCAGTTCATCGTGTGGAAGGAAATTACACGGTTCTTCGGATTTGGTGGCGTACGTATCGAGGATGACGTGCTCATTACCGAGAACGGCAATGAGAATCTCACGAAAGTTCCCCGCACGTAAGTTTTTGATATACGTTTGCCGTATTTTTTGATTATGTACGTCCTACATTGCGTTACGTGGCTGATGAATCATAAATGTGCATGGTTATTTAAATGGCCCTGCATACTTCATACATCTCCAAAAAAAAACATTTTAAAGGTGACGCATTTCTTCTCCTAATATCAATGTTATCGTAAAATCAGTGATTATTAATAAACTAATTTTCATTTAATACGAAATATTTCATATTAGCCATTTTTTACCAAGGTAGCGATTACTTATAAGAGGTGACAAAACAAATTCTACAAAATAAAAATTATAAGGTATATTGCAACTTGGACAATTTTCGAGCCGTTTAGTATGACTTATTGAGTGCTCTTGTCAGGTTGCTAAGTCTTTCATGGTTGGCCCAATATTAAATAAACTTTGCTGCTTATTTTAAACTAGGAGAAGAGCTGAAATTCTTGTTTTCATTATTTTTTTAATTTCTGTAACTCGTACAATTAGTTCGCAGTAACAGTTTCTTTCCTTTTTTTTTTTTTTTTTTTTTTTTTTTTTTGGAGGGGGGGACGAAAAATTTTTGGCATCTAATTTTTTCATCTTGCGTTATCTTCACTTTTTTTATGAGCCATAACACAAGATTATTCCTTTACCTTTGGATGTTGAAAACTATTCAGACGTTAAGTAGTTTTTCACAAGTCTTGTCAAACTTCATAAAAAAAGTAGCACAATATAAAATTCAAAGTAAAACTCTTGTTTTTGTACTCGTATCTTTTAACACGCGTCATTTTCGTGTGTAACGTCAAACTACTGGAAATGAAAAAAAGCACCTGTGTCAAGCGGTTGTGTGAGCACAAAATTTCGAGCTCATTAACTATTGTAAATATTGGGCTTTGACGTGCGTAGATCGGAATAGTCAAATATTTACTTTGCTGTAATGTCGAAAATTCAAGACAATAACAAGAGATCACATACGAAAGTACCAAGACAATATTCACATTTACCTCATTTGTCAAAAACAATAAAATAATGAATAGTATTTCTTATTGTCTCGAGTCGTGAAGCCCCGGTATATCTATGTATTTCTAATCAACTCAATTATAATGACTGAGTGGATAATTTTTTTTTGTTTTACGAAACTGCTGATAAACGTCAAAAATGATTTTTGGAAAGTAATAAGGAATATTTTCACATTAACTTTAAAAAGTATAATCAGCATTTATATTTTACGTTACTTTTTCTTCTATTCGAGGTTACTGTTTTCAAGTAGTTATTCTAAGCTACATTGTTTAAATACGTCCTTACCATAATGAACGTGTTGCGTGTGCATAATTAAATAAATCAATTGTTATATTTTTGTTGGTAAAACATTTTAACTTAATTATCATTAACTTTCTAAAGCATGAGTAAAACTAAAAAAATAAAAAATACATATCTATACGTTCAAATCATTGTAATTCCTAAATAAAGACAAATGTCCCTTCTTTTTGTTCTCACAGTGTTGAGGAGATCGAGGCTTGGATGGCTCAGGGCTGTAACAAATTGCCGCTGCCAGAGGCTGTTCAAGCGAATCATCATTAAAAAGTTTTGAACAAGTTGTTTCACATGCATAGGTTTCTGTAAACATAAGTTATTAACGGTGGAAAAATGTAAGCTTTGTGTTGAAATCAGCTTGAATGATTGATAATGTTGCTATACATGTCGAAAATAAGGGGAATATGTGCAATGATCGTGTTTTTCCAATGTCCGCATGGTAGAAAAAACACAGATCAAAACGTTTTCAACAAAAGTTGTCGGAATTTAAAAACGAAGTAATATCGATTATTAAATTCGAAATGAATGACGTGATCGTCAATTTTGTATGAATTAGTCGTACGTCTAACAAGTGTACGCTATTTCATTCAATACACCAAAAAGACACACGTGCCCCACCCGAACGAGGTTAAAATACCATAGTACATTATAATTGATGAAAAAAAAAAAATATTAATGCATAGACCTCGGTTCGAATAAATAATATTTTTAATTTCTCGTTATCTACAACTTTTTTCTTAAATTTCTTAGCCCCAAAAAAGTTAGTTTCTTTGCTGCACGTTTTTCAAATTAATTAAGCTGACAGTCGACACGGAGAGTTATGATCTACAAAAGCCCGGGTAGGTAATTTTTTTTGTTTTTCTGGAAAACCCAAATTTTTTAAATTCAGGATCAACCTAAACTCGACTTCGGAGCAACTGCTTTACGAGCGAGCGGAAATCTGTCCGTGTGCTGACGCGCGCAACGCTAAGTAAGATACGTAACGTAACTGATTATTACATATACCGATATACCTACATATACGATGACGCCACACCACCTCTGTTGCACCACTCCACTTTATACGCCAACAACAAAGAAGAACAGGAAAGGATACGTGGGCGTCTTTCTATCGGCAAAAAAACACGCCATGCGAACACCTTGTTAACATTAATTGTAAACGTGTCATAAAAATTACTACGTATTTCTTGTAATTTACAGGCTGATGATAATAAATTAATTTTTTCAACAACTTTAATCCCCCATTGAGTAAATTTAATTTTCATCCACAACTCGATTGCTTCGGTTATATCTTTATCCAACGTGATAGCCTCGTCATATTTCTAAAAATACGGTCACAAATAAGTACATAGAGATACAATTATTCTTTATCCAGAGCTATAATTTTTACTCGAGGTCACGGGAATTGGGGGGGGGGGGGCTTGAAAAATTTTCAGTCGACTAAGTACGAACACTTCTCGGAGGCTTTTACAAAATTGATGGTTTTGATGACGCGTTACGTGCTCGATAGGTTTTCTTTACCTACAACTATTTATTAATCGGTGTCCCGGTTTCCGGTCCGCGTTCGTGGCATAATTATCGTGCACAGATATGTATTTTTTTTTCTGCGTATCATGCACCGTTAATATTTTAACAGCTGATTTTCTTGCCACTTTTGTACCAGTTATTTTTGGAGAGGAAAAGTCAGTCGACCGTGCCCCATTGAGTACTTATATAGAGGGTCCGCCACTTCCGTTTCTACGGCTGCAGGTATAATATAATTACTTATGTAATAATCGTGCACATGTGCGTTCATGGTGTCTTCCGAAAGATTCGCCATACTCGAACAGTTGTTCTCCTCACCTTCGTGTCAATAAGGAGCAGGTAAATATATATGAGTACTCGAGTGTTTAATTACAAAACAATGAGGTAACATCGGAGGCTTGAATCCAGTATCGATTCATATAGCCATACTTACCGACGAACATGATTGGAAAATAAATATACGAGAAATTTGTGGCATGGGTGAGTCGAAACATTATAGAAAAATAATATTAATGTATGGTGGATAGAGTGGATGTATCTAGGGAAAGATATAAAATGCATATATACGTAAAGTACTTACGAAATATATGTGTAAGTATTGCAGCTATCGTATAAACTTCCCAGTCCGTCTACCCGCGTATGAGGAAAAATGAATCATTGGTATGTGCACGTAGGTATATACGTATTATATACATATGTTTAAGTGACGGCTCACGTAAACTTTCCTCCGAGCTACAGGCATATAATATCTAGTGCGTCAATAGACTTTAGTACATGGTTAAATAACCAAAAATTTGCATTGGGTGTTAATTAAGTGGTTAATCGATCAGCCGTACGTGGTAATATAATTAGTATATAATCGTCATTTACGATGAATACGTATGACTGTTATGTGAGTTTACTTTTTTAATGTTAACCGATTTTTTTTTTCTCTGGTACTTAATTAAGGTAACATTTTGAGAGAGGAAGCTAAGCACACATCAGTTTATTTTTTTTACGTCCATGCACGCATGAATAAAGAAGGCTTTTCTGGATACTGGAAAGCCAATTTGAAAAAAAATTGTATTCGATTAAAATATATAATAATGAATAACAACATATATATGTATAATGTGTACATAACGGCTTACTAAGCTTCTTTGCGTCAATTTGCATCAATTGCGTTGAAAACAATAATAATTATAACAGTAATATTCACTATGAGCAGAGAACGAATAAAAGTGTGAGAGTGAAAAACCGTCGTTCATTAAGCTCGAATGACTCTTCTGAACGAAATTCACATTGATTTATTTTTAAAAAATTCAAAAGTTGACTGAGAACTTAGGGCGTGGCGGCGTTTTTAGCTTATTAAAACATAACGTGTTCCCTAAAGTACGAGAGCACGAAAATGATAGGAATAACTCAAGTTGATGTGTATAAGTACAAGTACACGGTATAAAAGGGGGAGTGGCTGTGGTACACCTGAGTATAGTCTTGGATTCGAGCAAGTCTACGATAAACTTAAAATAAGTCTATGAATGAGATGGGTGAATTTGTTTGAACGAGGTCAAATGGACTTTATTAGTGGCATCTACAATTTCAATAACTGGATTGACTTAAATTTTGATTCTATGAAAATTCAAACGCGTTACCGTGCTGTAAGTCATCGGTTTTAGTACATAACAATAATGTGTATTAAATTTAAAAACCCTTTCCAGTGAGTCTTTTTTCGTAGAAACATATTTGAATTTCAACTAAAAATTTGTTCCGTATGTAATCAAAAAAAAATTTTTTTAAACTCAAACAACACTTGACTTTGAGGTAAAATTTAGTATCGACATTTCAGTATGGCGAACATAGCAGTGGTACAACAATTTACCGAAAAATTGATATTTGCAATGTACTACGCTTTAACCATTAAGTATTTTTTTTTTTTTTTTTTTTTTTTTTTTTTCAAAGAAATCGAGGGAACTCCCATTCCGAACCATGACTTACCCGAGAACGTCCGTTAATTGAATAAAATATATAACTTAGGTGGATGTGTGACAGCATACCTATGAATTAACCAAATGAATTAGTTATTGAACATAAATATTACTTCAATAGAGGTACTATCTAGTTACGTGTTTTACAAAATCTGTTTGAAAAAATTTCTAGCTATTGCCTCTGTAATTTTTTTGGAGGATCATTGGTGCCATTGCAAAACAATAAAATTGTAGGAATTGGTGTTACAAGTAAAAAAAATAAAGTACCTACCTATCTAATGCTCAAGTATAAGCCCGTCCCGCCTTGTCATTTAAATGATATAAGTATATCGGATTATCGTAGCTCTCGCTGCTATGCTCTGCTTGAGTCAGCTGGGGCGCGGGGCACCGCTGCCGTGGGGGGCTGTGTGCGTATATATATATATATATATATATATATATATATACATACGTATTGGATCCCTCTCCCTCGCCTTTGCTCTTCTGCCCCTCCCACGCTGCAGTTGGTACACTATACTTCAGTCAGCTTCAGTAGTTCAGTAGTCACCCACGTTCTCGCGTCGCGCCGCGAGTGTTTATCATCGTGCGCCAAACGCTGTGGTGGCAGTTGCGCGGTAGCCGTCGGTGATACAAGTTCGATGTAACTTGCCAACAATGAGTGATACTCGAAAGTAGAGTTCTTCTATTTTTTTTGACTCTCGTGTTGTGTTCAAAATCCGTGAAAGTATAGACAGTGCTTTTATAACGTTACTATTATTTTCGAAAGTCATACTAGCTAAAATCTTCTTTTTTTTCTTTTCTTGTATCGAAGTGTACTAACCACGAGGCAATGTTGTACACTGATAGCTAAAGTCAAACTTGCTGCACACATATACCTATACCTAAGCAATAAGCATATCCACGAAATGTGTACACCAACAGATTCGTAGAATACAGGTGCATACTATGAACGAGTCCGTGTATATACATCATTGATCATGACCGTCTCTCGTCAGCGTTGTCATTTGTAACACCATCATCGGAAATATCAGGATCAGTGATACCAGTGTTGCATACGCGTGTGTTGTGTTTTTTTTTTTTTTTTCAATTGTTTTCGTTCGAATATGCAAGCTTCGCCAATAGTTTATTTTGAACTAATGATACAGTTGTTAATACTTGTTTGATGGAAAGTTGTTATATTGCTGAACGATCGTTATTTTGGTGCGTTGTAACGTATATAGTATACTTACATTCGTAACATATGACTGTAATGGTAATATAGGTTACCTACCGACATATCTCTATATACGCGAACACTTGTATATACATGCGTACTACCTGCGTATTAAAAATAAAAAAGATACCTATACCAGAACCAGCGTCGACAACAAAGCATCAAGTGCTTGAGTTCTATTTCATTTCGTTGTGCTTGTAAGTAGATCGGTAAAAACTAAAATATTGTTGGGTACTTGGAAAAAGACCGAGGTGGTATAGCACAAACGCGGATCATTGCACCCGACAAAAGCATAATCGGCCATACAAGTTTGATCCGTGGACCAGCCCAAATACTCAACAGCTCCCGTCGCTAAGCAGCAGTGCGAATAATTTATACTTAACCCGATTTCGTGGCGGAAAGTAACGACAACAAAATGGTTTGAGATTTTAGCGTAAAAATCTGCTGGACCTGCACTGCACCTAGTTCCATGCCCTACTACGCAGTACCTCGTGTTACATGTATATGTACAACACACGGACAAGAAGAAAAATATCATAAGCTGCAAGGGTCGACGAAAAGAAAAGAAAAAAAAAAAACAAGTGTAAAGGTTTATATATGCAATCTTGTGAAGAAAAGAGGACAGGGCGGCATACTTATATATACGTGTAGCAGGGGCGGAGGGGGCAAAGCTCCGGGTCGACGTGACGACTGTGACGAGCGAGAAGAGCAACGAGCAACGAAACGCGAGGTGGTGGGTGGGTGGGTAAGCGAGACAGAGCCACCCTTTCGTCTCTCATCGATCCTGCAGCCGCCCGCGCCGGCCTGTCTATATAGCTGTATATACATATATAATTACAAAACGCGCGCACACGGGCCATCGAGACGAGAGATATACCTCTGCACACCCATCTACATAATATAAATATGTATAATACTTGAGGAACGCGAGAACTGCGAAACTTGCAGGTGTGGTGCTTTTGCAAGCTCTGCGGACTTTCTCTCTGCTCTTTTGAGTAGTTGATGTTGTTGTTGTTGTATACACACAACTACACCTACATCTACTCATATGTATATACGTGCCGAACGGCTACACGTTCTCTGGCAATTGTTGATGTATGAAACATGCCACACACACAGCTGAGAGTAACAACAAATTAAAGGTGTAAGGCGCTCGTATCCCCTATATATTTATAACGAGAGAAGAGATACAATTAACACCCGCGAATAATGCACGCGCATCATCATCATCATAGGTGTGAAAAAATTACGCTTGAGCACGATGAGTATCATCAGCAGCAGTAGCAGCAGGTGGACCTGCATCGACCGCCAGCGTTCACCGAGCTGACGACGACGCCGCCCGATGATTGCAGGCGTAAAGGTCATGCTGGCGTGTACGAGAACTCAGTAGGACCACCGGCAGGCTATACATAATTATATACTTGCAGAGAAGATAATCATAGTGGGTTACCTCCTACAAGTTTGGGGACAACAAAAAACAAACTAACATACCTGAGGTGCGCGGTGCTGCGAGATGTATTGCTTTCAGAATCCGTTTTCTCGGGCGACGCGTAGCGTCGTGACTAATCCCCTCGCGGGTGGGGGCACAAAGTGCACCTCGAAGCCGAAACGGCGCAATTCCGAGGCGGCCAGCGAAGGGGATTCCGGCTCGTCCTCGATTCGTTACATAGATCAGCTGTCCGAGGCGAGCAGCACCGACACCCTGCCCGGCATTCGTAGCGACTACCTCGACGCCGAGCTCCTCAGTCCGGGACCCGATTGTCTCGCCTCGCCGACCATCGTCTTCACCAGCGAGCCCCCCGTCCCCGGCAACGGTCTGGAAGCCCTCACCCCCACGGACGACGACGACGACTACGACAATGACAACGACAACAGAGCCGAGGAGGACAAACCCGGCTGTGGTTGGCGGCGCAAGCTCCTCCTGAAGCTACGCTCCAGCGAGTCGTCCAACTCGAGCCACTGCAACTCCTCTGCCTCGCCCAGCGAGGAGAACTTGGCCCCGAAGACGTCGCCCCCTCCTCCTCCTCCTCACGCCGACGATGCGGGCAACGGTTGCATCGGTAACGGCAATTGCCTGCTGGCCTCCTCGAAGCACCGACAGCCGGGCTATTCGAACGGCTCGACGAGTATGCTGTTGGGGGCCTCGGAGCGTGACGAGCCGAGCGAGGACGAGGACGAGGATTACGACGACGCGTACAATTTGGAGGAAACCGAGCCCGAGGACAATTCGTCGCTGCCCTCGAGTCCCGCAGCCCCGGCCACGGTGGGCCTGGCCACGGGTGGGCCGATGCCCTCGTACTACGGCTTCCTCTCGGTCGGTGGGGCCGCGTTGCGCCACCAGGAGAACACGAGCACGAGCTCGCCCCAGCTGTCCTCGGCCGATGCCCTCGAGCACGCGCTCGTCAACGGAGGGGGCTCGATCGGCGGCGGCGGTGGTGGTGGTGGTGGTGGTGGTGGTGGTTGCCTGATGCTCCTCGACGAGACGTCCTCGCTGCGGGAGGAAAAGCGGGCCAGCAGCAACGAGACGGTCTCACTAAAGTCCCACCACTTGAAACCCGAGCCGGGCCTCGAGGCGAGCGTTTGCCTGCCGGTGGCTCGCTCGTGCCCGAATCTCGAGCGCCAGAGCGCCGGTTGCTCGAGCGCGAGCGGCTCGTCCAGCCCGGTCCCGAGCCCCGGGCCTGCCGGGCCGCGCTTCAAGCCCATCGAGGAGGGCGACATACAGGTCTGCTCGCTCAACCACACGCGCACCCTCGTCAGCAAGATACTCTCCAGCCGGTTTCTCAGGCGCTGGGAGACCCACCACCTCTACCTCAACGATGCCTGTCTCTCCTCCAAAACGGTCAGTACTTGCATCGTTATTTGTATTTGCTGCCCCCCCCCCCTCCTTTAAAAAAAATTTTTTTTTTTTTTCCCTTTTATACGATTTTGGATCGCAAAACTCCGAGATACTCTTTGCTCTTTCTTCGCGCGTGGCCCACGACTTTGTTTACAAAAAAAAAAAAAATACGGTAGAAATTTTGCCTGCAATTTATTTTTCCCTTATACGCAATCTACTCTCGTAATGTGTGTTTAATTAATTTAACAAGATGTGAATTTTTTTTTTTTTTTTTTTTTTTCTTCGACAAACACTTGCTCGGTATTTTCACAGTACAAAGTATAAACAGAGTCAAGTCAGCCACTGCGGAAAGTCAATATTTATTTTAAATACCGTTTTCAAAGCTTGTCTCAGTGCGTCCGGGTATTCGACAATTATTTTATTTTTTACGCTACTACAACGCCGTTGCTTTCG